>NW_027512705.1:300000-400349 GCF_048772815.1 Callospermophilus lateralis
ATTGTCAAAGGGTGAACTTTTAAGAATTTCACTAATTTATTTCCAGAAAGAAAAGGTAGGAACAGGCACTTTTTCTGGGCCAAAGGATTCATAATAATCTTTTAAAATGTCTCCTACTCTAAGCCATCTTTTACCATCAATGGTACCTTCAAGGGAAAACCATGGAAAAAATTCTTCGATGTATGAAAAGAAAAATATTAAGTCATTTTTCTTAACACGTGCCCCCCATGTATTTAAGGATTCCTTGTGGCCTGACAAAAACAAATCATGTGACGAAACTGCTTGTCCCATGGTGGGTCACTCACTGTGCGTCATCCCCACTCTCCTCCTGGATCTGTCTCTCAGTGGTGTCTGCTGAGGCAATCGCGAGCTCCACTTGTCCAAATCTTCCAGGAGGACAGGGTTCCCCCTCAGTCAAAGGCTCGAGCCCCAGTCGTTGGGCGCCAGTTGTCCTGGCCTGCAGGACACATCAAAGTGGGTAGCAAACCTAGGTGGGGAGGAATGAAGGGACAAGAGACACGAGAGATGACAGCAAGACAAAAGTTCTGATTAAGCTGCAAACTTTTATTGTTCACACAGAGGAATTTATATGCTGGAGATTTGAAAGCTCTCTTATCAGCAGTTCCTGGATGTCTTCACAAGGTGAGATAACCTCAGGATATTTCAGGAAGACAGATGGCCACAGGATGTCTCAGGAACACAGATGACTACAGGATGTCTCCCAGACAGGATGTCTCCCTGGGGGCTGTTTCTTGTAAGTGTCAGACTATTCTTTGAAGGAGAATTCCTTCTACCCCTTACAGTCAGGGATTCAGTATTTCAAATGGAAAATTGGAGAAAGAATCCAATGTGTATGCAAATATGTGCTACCCAAAAATCTTCCCACTCTCATCCAGAACAATGCCTTGACATTACCTTCACCCCAAGTAAGACACAATTAGAGGAGAAGAGTTAGAAAATCTGTGAATACACATCACGAATGGAAAATGCTCAGGAGTTCACAACCTTGGAGGTGGTAGAGGAGTTTCCAAATGTAAGGGAGAGGGTAAAACTCCACAAACATGGAGCTCTGCTAGACTAAAGACTTTTTGAGAAACTGCCTCTGAGGTTGGGCACTTGAAATATATGTTGTTGTCAGGAGCTTTAGCTCCCTTTGTAGTGAGACCATCAAGCTGGGTCTGCATGTATGTGACCTGGAGGACATGGTTTCTTATTTTCCAAAGGACATGAGGCAGCAGTGCTGAATTCTCTCTTTGTAGGTAAACTGTTGTCACTGAGTGCTAAGTGTCTTCCAGTTTGGAAGCCATTTGCTCATCCTCCAATTTTGTTGTGTTTCTTGCAGCTGCACTGGGAGTTTGGTATTTGCTTCATGAAATACGAAGAGTTCGACTGGGACACAGTACTGGAGGGAGTTCTGTCACATGTGATGGGTAAGGGTCTGCGGGAGAATGCACCAACCAGGCTTCTATCCCACATAGCTTGCCCCCTTCACAATAGCAATCTGATTCTAAACATTGCACTGAAACCTCTCCATATAACAACATACCTTTACATACAAGGGTCTGGGGGCTGCACCATGTCAGTCACAAACCATTTGAAAGCCAATGGCAGATCCACATCACCCAACCACAAATGTTTTAACACACACCTTCACACCACTTCTCTAGGCCGACTACTCAGCAGGGTCCAAATTACTGCCATCTCTGTTCTACACCATTTTCCTGAAACCCAATCAAACAGGCACTGTCTGGTATACTCGTGATCATCAATAGAACATCCAAAGATTCTACAGTGCAAAGTGGTCATGGGAATTTCAAAAATTTCATGGTAATTATCAGACATTTTTCAAGGATGAAGTTGGAGGCACTGTGGGTTTCAATTCATTCAGGAACCATTAAATGGAGAGGAAGCTCATTTCATTGAAAATTCTGGAGAATTCTAACAGGCAAGGCTTCCCAAAGACAGGCAAAAAGGTCACATAAAGCCAGGCGTTTGAGGTCTACAATGTGTGGTCCATGTGTGTTTTGACTTGCAACTATGGCTGCCAATTCTTTAAGAATAAAATTATGTGATATTCTTCCTGAGATTCCCAGTGCTCTGTGGAAAGCCACCCTGGGCCTAGATCTCAGTTTCCAAGGGCAACTCTCATGTGTGGCATCCTAAAATCCCAACACAATACATGGCAATACTTATTTGAGGTCCATTCCAAAACTCAGTCTCTAAGGGGAATCACACCAGTGTTCAAGACCAGGTGGACCCATCATCTTTTCCAACAGCCACAAAAATGACCACAATTAAAACCAAAACACTTCCACATGGCCCTCATCTTCTTTCATATCAACACTCATCATAATCTCAGGCTGTAGTTTTTCATGAGGGGCACAGCCAAGGACAGTATCCAAAATAAGGTCCCTTGCCCACATTTGCCTAAAGTCAATGTGGCTGGGAAACCCTTCTAGTGAACCAGGAGTGATCAAAGAGGCCTTCCCTTAATACAGCTCTGATTCTCCATTTTGAGGCCTAATGAATGTGGGGTTTAGATTCTTTATTTTAATTGGAGTCATGAGAAACCTATGAACGTATGATCTAGTCTCTGCAGGGCTTTGAAGAACTCATTTGACCCAAAGGATCCCTATTCTCATAGATGGACATCAGGAACCTTACAGAGAAGGTGAGAGACTTCATCCACAATGACTGCTCTTTTGGCTCTTTTGGGTTTGGATGCAAACGTGGGATGCTTCTTTAGATCCATCAGGTGCTAAGAATCTAAGCCATAGCCTCACACAGGGCCAAGAGGCTGATTCAGACACATCCCTTTCCAAAGCAATTAAGCAAGGAGCCACAGATGATGCCCATTCATTTCCATTTGAAAACTCTTTTCTTCAGGCTTCCCAAAGGGGTGGCCTGAGGCAAAAAACTTCCTGACATTCAGAGCAACAGAACAATAGGTAATTAAAAGTACCAAAGCAGGGTTTCTTCACTGAGACTTGTCAGAAGCCAGTGGTGAGCCACTATCTGTTTTCTCATACAAGCCCCCTCTTCAGAGCTTTCCTGGCATATGGCCATTCTCACATCTGTAGGTACCAAGATAGGCTGACTCTGTCCTTGGTAATTCAAAACTAGTGACACCACTGGGAGTGGGACTGGGACTGGCTCTGTGTGCCTGGCTTCCTGGATGCCAATTTCCATCACCGAGGAAGTGATGTGAGGTCACTTCCTTCAGGATCTGAATGAGGTCACTGCCTTGGCAACCACTTTGTCCTAACAGTTGCTTCCAAGGGTCCCATGAGATGGAGGCTTCCCCTACTTAATGTGACAATTTCACAAGTTAAAATGGTATATCAACCATTGGCACCCGGGAACAGCTCTCCATACAGGCCTGATTTGGTCCATCTTCTCCACATTAAGAAGAGAGAAGCTGATTAAGACACAACCCTACATCCTGACCAGGTTGTTTGCCATTGAAGATGACTTGTGGTCTCTCAGGTCCTTCATAGCTGCCTACATATTCTCCAGGGATACTTTCAGCATGGACCTTTGAAGTTCTCAGCAGGTAGAGGATCCCTACATTTCAGTATTATAAGACCACCTCTGTCCCTGCTCTTCTGTAAAGTAAGATTGAGGGAACACTGTATGTTTAGGGTTAATAACAGGTTCAATTTGGATTAGGAATCATTTTCTGGATGAATAATGGCATTGGCAACCTGTGAAATTTATAAGAATATAGAGGTGAACTGTGTGTATGAAAATAGAAATCCAAGTAAGATTGGAAGCCCAGAAGTGCATTGGGCCCTTGATTGTGATACTGAGCATTGAATTACATTCTGCACAGATGTCTCAGATAAATTGATATACAATGGCATAGGACATTATACCTTGTGTCGGAGACCAGCTCCAACAGGGGGTCTCAGGAGACGAACGGATGGTGAGGAGTCGGTGAAAGAGGGGTGGAGAAACAACACAGACACCAAAGTGCAGGTGTTGATCCCCATCTTTACTTGTGAACTTGATCATATATACTTTTCATTTTGGCAGGCTCACAGTACTTTGTGGTTACAAAACAGGAATCATTATTCAAAGAAACAAAATATTACCTAGCTACAATCAGAATAGAAGAATGTATCTTGGCTTATGCATAAGCAAACATTTGTACTTTCAGTTCGTGTTTTGCTTTGAGCTGTTTCTGCTTAGTTAACTTTTAATAATAGTTACAAATGTCCCAAACTATTGGCCTATACCTTGACTATTCTTCCTTGACTTACTGACTGGAACCGGTGCCATGGTTATGGCAAGTGGTTGACTTGTTATTAATTTTAATCAAACAAGAGTAAGAGCACAAACCATTGTGCACAGGAACAAGAACAAGTTGCCCAGTACTAAGCACTAATCTGTCTTCTTAACATTAATTTTTCTTCTCTAGATTTTAATTTAATTTCTCAAAAACTTCCTTGACAGGAATACAGGGAGTTTTTCATTAGACATTAACAATTTACACTCCACAGCTGAATCATTGCATTTAGAGCAAACAGATCTATTCTTTAGAAGTAGTTGCATTAATTGGGAAAGTCATGTTTTTTCCTTCATACTTAATGGTCATATAAGAAGTCACAACTATACTTATTAAAGGAATACAAAAACAAATTAGCCCATTCCCAGAAACATACTGCGCTCCTCCAGAGGATGGACGCCTTGCGCCATCCACCTCAGTAGGGCCTTGCCATTGCCTGAGTCAGGGGAGGGGCGCAGCATTTCCCCCTTTTTTATTTTTTAATTTGAGGTGTTCGATTTGGACGGAGATGCTTTTGATTGATTTCCAGACAAGTCTGAAGAGGACTGGAAGAATGAGACAAACAAGAACAATGAATAAAAATCCAAAAGCAATATTAATCATATATGACCACCAAGTACTATTGGAAATAGTTTTTTGTACATTTTTGTATAAATCTGCAGCAAAGTCAGCTGTAGAGTCAGTAGATAAATAAGCCTTACTTATATATTTTACTTGTTGTTGTAAATCTTGTATATTGGGGCCTATTTCAGTTTTATTCCAGATCCCTAATAAATGAGTTTGTACTTGATTCCATCCATATTTAGTTTGATTATATTTTAAGGGAGTAACACAGATCCATTTGAAATTAGCATGACATTTGGTTGTCATTTGAGTTTTTATATTTTGAATCTGGTTTCCTACATATAATAAAGCTTCCTCTAAGGCATTAATTTGGGCCTCCAATTTCTTATCTATTTTTTCTTGAATAGCTAATGCTAATGAAACATTATGAGATAAATCATTAACATGATGAGCAGTATGAATTTCTTTAACTAAAGCTGTAGTAGATAAAGCTAAAGAAGTAATAATTCCTATTAATGCTGTAATTCCTAAAATTAATGTTGCAACAAATCGCTTAGGTCTAATTAATTCATTAAATTTTTTAAGAATTTGTGACCCTTTATCATCATACCAATCATCATTAAGAAGGACAGGAATCATTACATAGGAAGGCTGATGTATAATTATAAAAGTAGTATAGTTTTTTTTTTTTTTTGGAAGATTAGCATGTATACAATTAGTTAACATACATTGATCACAGGAAATAGAATAAACACTATTATTACGATTAATTGTCAAGGTATTATTATTACCTACTAAAATAGCATGAGGAGCATTAATGCAAGCACGAATATTGAAAGGTTCTGGAGTTTTACCAGGTCTGGTTAAAAGAACCATATTAGTAGCTGCTATTAATCTAAAAAGATCTGGGAAGTATGAAACCTTTCCATTAGGGAGCTCACTCTGAAATATGGGAGTGACCCAACCAGGTGAGAACCATCTATGAATAGGAGAACTTGTATACATTCCTTCAGTATGATTAAATTTTTGAGATTTAGTCTTAAAATAATTTTTATAATCAAAATGAGGGGCAGAAGCAGACCAGTCATAGATCTTAACATCTGAAGACTTAGGCTGAAAGACTTGTGCCCTTTGTATAAATCCACATTGAAACCAATGAGGAAATTCTTCCCAAGGATCAATCATATTATTCCAATAAAAATCTTTTTTGTTATTCTTTAATCCACATGGATCAATGGCTTCAGGTAATGTCTTATTAACATAGGTTTCATTAACTATATAATATCCTAAAGAAACCATTTCGAGGAGCCAAAGGCTCCTCTTTTTATTATCCATGTCTGGGAAGCCAGGAGGGCAATCAGTAAAATATTGTCTATAATTAATAGGCATACATCCTTGAGGGATGAATTTATTATCAGTAGCAAAGCAAATAGGAGTCTCTTCTATTAAACCCTTGAAATTAATATTATAGGACATCTTATGAGGAATAAGGGAATCAGAAATCCCTCCTAACAAATCAGGATTATCAGTAAACACCTTAATATTAAGTTTTCCCCAATCAGTAACTCTTAAAAGAGGAGGGTCAGGAAAATAAGCCCAATAAGATTGATTAGCAGAAATCAGTGATACCTGACAGGATAAGAGTGCTAGCATAGCAAGAAACACCTTTTCAGGAGAGGCAGAGGCACCTTGGCTAACAACCAAGTTTTGTGCCTGACTGGTCAGATGTTTTATTTGACCCCAGGAAGGTAATTTTGATGTCAATGTTGCTCGTGCCTGTCGGGGGGGGAATGAAGGTGAAGATTAGTCATGTCCTCGGCAAGTTCTTCATCCTGGGTCGATGGCATCCTTGGGTATGGCTTGGGGAGGAACCTCCATCTGCGATATGGGTGAGTCATAATGTCTGATGAGTCGATCTGGAATCCACAAAGGTGAAGTAGCGTCCTGTGGAAACACACAAGCATATCCTCTCCCCGATGTTAAGAGAATATCAGGTCCTTTCCACTGTCCAGTAAGAAGATCTTTCCATTTAACTAAAGGTTTTTGAGTTACTGTTTGCTCAGACCAATGACGTTGCATTGGAGTTAATTTAGAATCATTTACATTTAAATGATTAATAACAAATAGAGCATGTTGAAGAATTTGATGAGGAGAGCTATAATGTAGTTCCCCCTCTTTTAATTTATTAATTTGAGATTTTAAGGTCTGATGAGCTCTTTCCACTATGGCTTGTCCTTGTGGGTTATAGGGGATGCCTGTAGAATGAACTATGTTAAGTGTCTGACACAGGTGTTTAAAGGTTTTTGAAATATAAGCAGGAGCATTGTCTGTCTTAATATGAAGAGGTAATCCCATATATGCAAAGGAGGCAAAAAGATGTTGGGCAATATCCTTATAAGCTTCTCCAGTACGTGCTGTAGCAAAAATAACATGTGAGAAAGTATCCACACAAACATGAACAAAAGATAACTTTCCAAACTCTTGAATATGAGTAACATCCATCTGCCACAATTTGTTAGGTAATAAACCCCTAGGGTTGACACCCATCTGTGGAGAAGGAAAGTGAGTAGGACAGATCTGACATTGTTTAACAATTTGTCTAGCTTGTTCTTTAGTTATATGAAACTGTGCTCTAAGAGCAGCAGAATTTTGATGATGTAATTGATGATCTTTAGTAGCTTGTTCAATAACGTTATAAACAGTCCTAGTTAATAAATCAGCTTTAGCATTTCCTGCCACTAAAGGTCCAGGTAAGTTAGAATGTCCTCTAATATGTCCAATTAAAAATTTATAGGATCTCTGTAATATTAATTTTTATAACTTTTGTAATATATTAACAATTGATGAATGAGAGGACAAAGAAGATGTTTCTATGGCTGGAAAGAGATTAACTATATATTGGGAATCAGTATAAAGATTAAAAGGCTGTGTAACCTTTTCAAAAGCAGTTATAAGAGCAATTAATTCCGTCCTTTGAGCAGAGGTTTCAGTTGTTTGTTGAACTATTGGTTCTTGGTCATCTATAATAGTAACAGCTATTCCATTAGAGGATCCATCTGTAAAAATTAGAGAAGCCTGATCGAGGGGCACATGAGAAAAGTTTTTAGGAAAAATAGTATTTACCTTAGTCATAAAATGTAGTAATGGGTGGTTAGGCAAATGAAACAATATTTCTCCATAGAATCCCTGTAATGCTATAGGCCATTCATCATTAACATTTAATAAGAAATCTAATTGTTCCTTTTTATATGGAATAATAATGGAGGATGGATCTCGTCCAAAGAGCTCTCTACTTCGAAGTCTACCTTTACAAATCAATGATGACACCTGGGTGGGATATGAAATATTAATCTTTTTTGGAGTAGAAGGCAAATGAATCCATTCTAAAGGATCATCCTGCCATAGGCATCCAGTAGGAGTGTGTGAAGTCTGTAAGATTATTAACATCCAGGGCTTATTGTAGTCTATTTGTTGTAAATAATGATCTGAAATAGCCTTCTCCACCTTAAATAAAGCCTTCTTTCCCTCAGGAGATAATTGTCTAGGTGAATTTGGATTTGAATCTCCCTGTAAAATTTCAAATAAAGGTTTAAGGTCAGCAGTGGTTAATTTTAAGTAAGGCCTAAACCAATTAATATCCCCAAGAAGTTTTTGAAAATCATTTAAAGTACGTAAAGAATCAACCCTAATCTGTATTTTTTGAGAAGTTATATTGTTGGAATTAATTAATCTTCCTAGGTAAGAAAAAGGAGCCTGAGTTTGAATTTTATCAGGAGCAATTTTTAATCCCCAGTCTTGTAAACTTGTAATCATAAAATTAAGTATTTGTTGGAGTATCAAATAATCAGCATGAGCTAATAAAATATCATCCATATAATGAATTATATATCCAGATGGAAACTTATTTTTCATGGAGACTAAGGCTGCATCAACAAACTTTTGACATAAGGTGGGGCTATTTTTTATTCCCTGAGGCAAAACTTTCCATTGAAATCTTTAATAAGGTCTTTGTAAATTTGGGGAAGGCAGACTAAAAGCAAAATGTTTACAATCCTGTTTGGCTAAGGGAATTGTAAAGAAGCAATCTTATAAGTCTATCACCACTATGTTATGATCTTTTAGTTATAGCAGTAGGAGATGGGAGACCCAGTTGTAAGGCTCCCATAGTTTCCATAGTTTTATTTAAAGCTCTAAGGAGGCTCTGGAGACACAGAAACTAACAAATTGGGTGGCCAATCAGAGTTATGATATTGAGCTGCAGCCTCCTCTAAGTCCTCCTGATCTTGAGGAGAAAGTTGTTCATCCTCCTCTTCATCCCCTTGTTCATCATCAGATTGAGACTGTTTTTGAGGGGATGTAGTTTTATAAAATCTAGATGTAGCAGCAGCCCCAATTAAGGGGGTTTGTTCAGACTCAGTCACTTGACGAGCCAAACAAACTGCCTCATGGGTCGGATCCAAAGCATCTTTAAAAACATTCCATAATGCAAAAGCATCTACAGGAATCTTTTCTGGCCCATGATGATCATAATAAACCTTCATCTCTTTACCTAGTTTTTTCCATGTTTGTAAATTTAAGGTTCCTTCCTCAGGGAACCAAGGAGAGCATTCTTGAATAAAATGAAAAAAATGTCTTAACTGCTTAGAAGAAACTGAAATGCCCCATTTATGGAGTATAAGCTTAGCTATATCAATAAAGAGTCCTCTTTCTTTAGACTCTTTATGGCCCATGACTTCTCAAAATAAGTTCTCTGATTACTTACCCTTCACTTACTTAGCACCTTGCTAAGGGGTCTGCAGTACCCTAGGTAAGAATCCTATCCTCACCCGAAAACTTCTGAATGAAATGAATGCATCAGACTTACGGATTACCGATCGTCCCTGTTCGGGCGCCAGATGTCGGAGACCAGCTCCAACAGGGGGTCTCAGGAGACGAACGGATGGTGAGGAGTCGGCGAAAGAGGGGTGGAGAAACAACACAGACACCAAAGTGCAGGTGTTGATCCCCATCTTTACTTGTGAACTTGATCATATATACTTTTCATTTTGGCAGGCTCACAGTACTTTGTGGTTACAAAACAGGAATCATTATTCAAAGAAACAAAATATTACCTAGCTACAATCAGAATAGAAGAATGTATCTTGGCTTATGCATAAGCAAACATTTGTACTTTCAGTTCGTGTTTTGCTTTGAGCTGTTTCTGCTTAGTTAACTTTTAATAATAGTTACAAATGTCCCAAACTATTGGCCTATACCTTGACTATTCTTCCTTGACTTACTGACTGGAACCGGTGCCATGGTTATGGCAAGTGGTTGACTTGTTATTAATTTTAATCAAACAAGAGTAAGAGCACAAACCATTGTGCACAGGAACAAGAACAAGTTGCCCAGTACTAAGCACTAATCTGTCTTCTTAACATTAATTTTTCTTCTCTAGATTTTAATTTAATTTCTCAAAAACTTCCTTGACAGGAATACAGGGAGTTTTTCATTAGACATTAACAATTTACACTCCACAGCTGAATCATTGCATTTAGAGCAAACAGATCTATTCTTTAGAAGTAGTTGCATTAATTGGGAAAGTCATGTTTTTTCCTTCATACTTAATGGTCATATAAGAAGTCACAACTATACTTATTAAAGGAATACAAAAACAAATTAGCCCATTCCCAGAAACATACTGCGCTCCTCCAGAGGATGGACGCCTTGCGCCATCCACCTCAGTAGGGCCTTGCCATTGCCTGAGTCAGGGGAGGGGCGCAGCAACCTTGGATGATTGAATGTAGAAGCGAACATCCGGTCAAAAAGGGAGAGTCAGTAGGAATAGGAAGATAGTAGGTAGGTATAGGAAGAAGGGTGAGTGTATGATTTGGAACAAAATTTCTTTAGCAACAGGGTTTCGGATAGAAAATGAATTTAAATGTCAGCACATGTGAAGAGTCTGTCACAATGATGAAGTGGGAAAAAAATGTAGGTAAGCAGATATCAATAGAGACATTATGAAATCAGGGTTGAGTTTGAATATGCAATCTTAGGAAGAAACAAATATGTAGTCATCAATAGGATTGACATTTGAGAGCATAAGTAATCTTGGACATGGATGATTTTAGTAATCCATGTTAATTTTCCATTTTGGCTTTGGTACAATCATAAATGTGAACTTTGAATTTAGTGTCCAGAATATTTCTGTGAATAAATGTATATGTAGATCAGGTGACATGAGTATTTCTTCCACCATTTCTGGGAGCAATATTGACTGACTACTTCTGATTGGTAGGTACAGATTCTTTATGTGAATTGGAATCATGAGAAACCCAAGCACCTCTTCAGGGATTGAAGAACTCATATGACCCAAAGGATCCCTATTCTCAATTGATGGAGGTCAGGAATCTAACAGAGGAAGGGAAGATACTTCATCCAAAATGACTGAACTTTTTGCCATTTTGGTTTTGGATGCACACATGGGATCTTTCTTTAGATCCATCAGGTGCTGAGAATCTAAGTCACAGCCTCACACAGGGCCAAGATGCTGATTCAGACACATCCCTTTCCAAAGAAATTTAGCAAAGAGCCATAGGTGATGCCCATTCATTTCCATTTGAAAACTGTTTTCTTCAGGCTTTACAAAGGGTTAGCCTGAGGTAAAGAACTTCCTGACATTCAGGGCAACAGAAAAATAGGTAAGCAAAAGGCCCAAAGCAGGGTTTCTGCACTGAGACTTTCCTGGTCACACTGTCCCTGCTCTTCTGTAAAGTTAGATTGAGGGAACAGTGTATGGTTAGGGTTAATAACACGTTTGATTTGGGTTAGGAATCATTCTGCAGGATGAATATTCGTACTGGGAATCTGCAATAATTACAAGAATATATAGGTAAAATAAAAGTATGAAAACAGAAATCTAGGCAAGATTTGAAGCTCAGATGGGCATTGGGCCCTTGAGTGGGTTACTTAGCTTTGAATTATGTTCTGCACAGATGTCTCAGATAAATCGATATACAATGACATAGGACCTTGTACCTTGGATGATTGAAAGTTGAAGAGAACATCCAGTCACAAAGGGAAAGTCCGTAGGTTTAGGACGATAGTCTCTAGGTTTAGAAACAACAATGAGTATAGGATTTGGACCAAACGTTCTTTAGCAATTGGTTTTCAATAAGAGAGTGAATGTAAATATCAGCACATGTGAAGAGTCAGACACAATGATGAAATGGGGAAAATATGTAGGAAAGCAGATATCAATAGAGACATTAACAAATCAGGCAATGTATAAAGTGAGGGATAGGATTAGACATTTTCAACAGGGTTGAGTTTGAATATATAATCTTAGAAAGAAACAAATACATAGGATTTATCAATAGGATTTACATTTTAGAGCATTAAGCAACCGGGACATGGATATTTTTAGTAATCCATGCTCACTTTCCTTTTAGGCTTTGCTACAATCATAAGAGTGACTTTTGCTTTCTGTGTCCAGAATATTACTGTGTTAAAATTTATATGTAGATCAGGTGACATGAGCATTTCTTCCACCATTACTGGGAGCAATATTTTGAAGACGTATAAATATTGGGGGAACAAAGTGGAGTACCCTGTGTCAATGGATATAGAAATAATGTATGAATAGACGATACTGTGAATAAATAATATAACTGGTTCCAACTTTAAATAGTGGATTGATTTGATATCTGAAAATATACTGGAAATCTTAAACTGATATTCATACATTCACTACAACCAGGTATACATCTAACGGTAATATTAGGGTTATGGTTTATCATGAAGAGTGTGTGAGTTTTCCTTCAAATATGATTATGAAAATCAAAAATAATGTGTTTGGAAAGAAGTCTCATGACAAGACCAGTCAAGAACACTGGAGGAATATATGTGTTCTGAAGCAGGAGGTGATTGAAATTGAAACAAATGCCTATAAATTTGTGAACTTGTGGATGAAAGATATATCATATGATGTGCATAAACTGAAGAAATAGTAATGTACCACTGTTTAATAAAAATGAACCGCAAAATACACATCATGTCCCATAGGAAAATGCTTGCATTGGTGTTGAACTTGGTTTTACTGTAGAAATATTAGGATTTGTGTGCACCATTCACTGAAGTTAGTCTTCAGTACTAGGAAACAAATCTGTATTTAAGGTGGATGAATATTTCTGAGAATAATCTTGTGAAAAGTTGATCATAAATCCACATACATAAATATGAATGATTTTAAGGAGTGTATAATAAGATTCATATATTTCATATTTTGAAAAATTTGGAGAGTATATATATATATATATATATATATATATATATATATATATATAAATAAATATATACACACACACACACACACACACACACACACACACACAGAGACAGACATTTAAACTAGCAATATATTTGCCAATTGAAATTCATCATGAAATATGTAACATCCACAGGTGCAAAAATATTGATTTCACTGAAAATGGATCTATATATAATGTTGTTCTAATAACAAGCTCACCCATAGGTTGAATTCTCAATTCCAACAGTGTTTAAGAGGAGTGATCTCTTCTCATAACTTGTACATGCCTAGTCAGCAACCTCACAAAAATGTACGTTTGATAACAGGTAGGATTCTATATGTGCATATAAAAATACATGTGCTGAATAGTCTACAGAGAAAGGAGACACCAATTTGTTGAGAGCCACAGCTTAAGGGGCCCCATCAAACTTCCAGTTACCAGCAACATTCCCCTGCGAGATGATTATAGGCTCACAGCGGCCCCAGCAACATCTAGCTGATTAGCTCCTCTGTGGTGATGCACAATGGAGATGCTCATTGAGCTTTTTCCCCGCTCTTTCCGACTGCCAGCTGATGATTGGCTCACAGCAGCCCCAGCAACATCAAGCTGATTGGCTCCTCTGCGATGATGCACATTGGGCAGTTTCCCTGCCCTTTCAGACCACAGAGCTGCTCATTGTGGGACTTTTTTGGTTCCACCCACCTGACCCAGCCATATGGCCTCAAGAGCAGGAGGATTGTGGGAGGTGGAGAGGCTTGTGGGTGTGACAGAAACTTTGCAAGGAAGCCAGTGGTGGCAGTTGGGCTCTGAGGGTTTTTCCTAAGGAGCTGTTTTGCTTGGCGTGTGTGGTTCTAAAAATAAACTTTGTTTCTTTTGAAAAGTCGCTCTTGAATCGTGCCCAGCCAGACTGCAGCATTTGGTAGCTCGCACGGGGAGCCACTGAGGGTAAGTGATAAGGTAAACTGCTAGCCCCTGAGGGAAGGGCGAGAGGATCGGTAGCCATTTTAAGATTCCTCTTTTGTTTTGCTTCACTTTTGTTGCCTGTCCATGGAGATGAGTGAGATGGATGAAAAACCGCTCACATCTGAGAAAAAAATTATTTACTTCTGAGTTACAGATAGGGAGAAAGGACGGATGCACATGTCAGTAGGATATAAAGGCTATAATGACTTTTTGTTGTTCCCTTTTTATTTTATTCTGTCTCGGTTTTGTTTGGCATCGTCTTGTTGGGTTGTATTATAGTAGAAATACAGGATCAGAAATTAGTAAAAAAACAAACTGAAAGAGTGTTAAGTAAATTGTTAGAGGAAGGAGGCACCTCAGTAAAGTCAAGGACAGTCAGGGCATACGTTGATACAATACAAAAATGTAGCCCATGGATTTTTAAGGAGTTGTTAAATACACCATAATGGAACCATCATGGTGAATATTTAAAAGGGGGGAAAAGAACAGCCCAGGGACTCTGACAGTTGGCACATTGCCATTGAGGACGTTTATATCTGGTTTGCTTAGTCCAAAGACTTCAGATCAGACAAAGATAGAGGAACAAAGCTTAGGTCAGAAAAAGCCATCAGGGGCAAAGTTACAAAAGGAGACTGCTACTAACAACTTTCAATAACTAGAGGGCGTAAGTGTCCAACCAACAGCGCCTCCTCTACAGGAGACTGTTACTAACACCTTTCTATCACCAGAGTATGTGAATGTCCAAATAACAAGGCCACCTCCATATGCTAGGAGGCCCCCAAACCCCGCAGTTGATAGTTCGGTTCCTGAGACAGGATCTCACGTATTAACATGCCCTGTATTTGAGGTAGGAGGGCAGCGAATTCACCATGCTTTAAATTTCAAAATAGTGAAGCAGCTAAAAGGGGCTGTAACAACCTATGGTCCTCAAGTACCCTTCATTGTAAGCTTGGTCGAATCCATTAACAACTTGAATATGATGCCAGTAGATTGGGCTAATATGTGTAAAGCTGTGCTAAATGGAGGTCAATACCTTTTATGGAAGGTTGCCAATGAGGAATTTTGCAAGGAGACGGCTAGGTGAAATGCAGAAGCTGGTTATCCTCAGAGAAATCTAGATATTTTGTTAGGAAAGGGACCTTATGAGGACCAGCAGCAACAAATTGCATATGATCCTGGCATATACGCACAAATTGCTGCAGAGGCGGTTAGGGCATGGAAGACTTTACAACGACATGGAGGTTTACAAGGTCAATTATCTAAGGTAATACAAGGAGCTAATGAATCTTACACTGAATTTGTAGATAGGATTATTCAAACAGCTACCAGAGTTTTGGGGAATACAGAACAAGCAATGCCATTAATAAAAAACTGGCTTATGACCAAGCGAATCGTAGGTGCAGAGATATCACTAGACCATGGAAACATGAAGATTTAAACACATATATTAAATTATGTAAAGACATTAATGAATAAGAGGAAGTCATGGCAGCTGCAGTAAAACAGGCTTTAGATGCCAGAGACATCAATGAACAAGGGCAATTTGTGGCAGCTGCATTAAACAGGCTTTAGATGCAAGGCCAGGAACATGCTACAATTGTGAACAAACAGGACATTTTAAAAGGAATTGCTCCATAGGAAGAGGGTTTAACAAAAATAGGTACCAAAGGAGTAGAATACTGGGTATTTGCCCACGATGCCGTAGAGGGAGACATTGGGCTAATGAATGCCGTTCTCAAACCACCATAGAGGGTACTTCATTATCAAAAACGAACAAGGACTAGCTGTTTATCCACGATATCATGGAGAAAGGCACCGGGCTCCATTGCCAAAAAATGGACAGGGGAGCCCAATGCTCTGGGGCCCAAAACCACAAATATATGGAGCACTGGAGGAACCCAGCAACCCCATCAGTGTAGTGCCCAGGACACATTGTGCATCAGACGCCTCATCAGACAAATCAGAGGGAGCGCAGGGTTAGACATCTGCACCTCCGTCAGATCAGTACTAACTGTAGAGATGGGGGTTCAAATCATTCACACATGGTGAAAGGACCTCTTCTCAAAGGAACAGTAGGCTTATTATTGGGACGCAGCTCTTCTAATCTAAAAGGACTTATGATAAGTCCTTGGGTAATTGATCCCGATTATGAAGGTGAAATAAAATTTATAGCCAGTTCTCCAAAGGACATATCAGTAATTTCACCAGGAGATAGAATAGCACAGTTACTAATAATACTCAGTCTGCATGATAAATTTTCCAGTCGTGCTGTAGAAAGAGGTTCCAAGGGATTAGGCTCCACAGGTGTAGATTTGGTTATGCTTTCTTTAAATTTAGATTCTCGCCCCAGGCTAAAACTAAATATTCAAAGACACGAATTCAAGGGGCTACTTGATACAGGTGCAGATGTTAGCATTGTCTCTCATCAAGAATGGCCAAAACATTGGCCATTACAACAATACACTCAAACATTTTGAGACCTAGGAGTGGCAACTAATCCCCATAGAAGTGCAATGGTATTGGATTGGAAGGATCCTGAAGAATGTGAAGGAACTATACAGCCATATGTATTGGATAATCTTCCCGTAAATTTATTGGGATGAGATGTCCTAGATCAATTAGGTTTGACATTAACAAATAACATCAATCAAAATGTACACACTATTATGGCTAGAGAAGGTTTTAGGAAAGGAAAAAGATTAGAAAAACAAGAACAAGGTATAGCAGCGCCAATACAAATAGACCAAGCAACAGACAGACATGGGTTGGATTTTCAGAAAGGGCCACTGAGACAATAAAAATTACTTGGAAATCAGAAAGACCAGTATGGCTTCTTCAGTGGACCCTGACTAAAGAAAAGATACAAGCAGCCCAGTTCCTGGTCAAACAACAATTAGCGGAAGAACATATACAACCTTCTGTATCTCCCCATTATACTTTCATTTCTGTCATCAAAAAGAAATCTGGTAAATGGAGATTATTGCAAGATTTAAGAGCCATTAATAATGAGATGGTTATTTTGGGACCTGCTCAATCAAGGATTCCTCAATTGTCTGCTTTGCCAAAAACTTGGTATGTTTTAGTTATACATATTAAAGATTGTTTTTTTTTTTTTTTCATTTCCAATTCTTCTTGAGGATAGTCCAAGTTTTGCATTTACTATCCCTGCACTGAATCATGAAGGTCCTGATCAGAGGTATGAGTGGAAAGTACTCCCTCAAGGGATGGCTAACAGCCCAACTATTTGTCATATTTATGTTAACAAAGTAATCCAGCCACTTAGAAATCAAAATCCTGAACTACAAATATTTCACAATATGGATGATGTGTTATTAGCACACAAGTTAAAAACCCATTGCTAGAATGTTATGCCACACTTACAAACTTATTAAAAAATTATAATCTAGGGATATCAATTGATAAAATACAATTAAATTTTCCAATTAATTATTTAGGAGTTCTATTATCCTCAACCATGGTCAGTCCACCAAAAATTCAAATACGAGTAGATCAACTCAAATCAATTAATGACTTTCAGAAGTTATTAGGAGACATTAATTGGATAAGGCCTTATCTAGGTATACCAACAGAACAGTTGGGACCTATATTTGATATCCTAAAAGGTCCATCTGATCCAAATTCACCCAGAATGTTTACGCCTGAAGCAATAAAGGCATTAAAAATCATTGAAACATATATGGGAAATATGCATTTGGATAGATTTGATAAAATAATGCCTTTATTATTTATTGTACTACCAACAAAAAATATTCCTACAGGAGTATTTTGGCAAGAAGGTCCATTATTATGGATACATTTATCTTATTCTTCTAACACTATTATTACTAGGTATCCTGAGGCTGAGGGACAATTAATACTCATAGGAATAAAAGCAGCAAAGGGAGTGTTTGGAATTTCTCCCAATAAAATTATTACTCCATACACTATGAATCAAATTGATGAATTAGCTAATGAGTTAAATACTTGGGCAATAATCATGTGTAAATCTAATGTTTTATTTGATAACCACTTACCATCTAATCTTTTATTGTCTTTTGGGTCATTGCATCCTGTAATTTTTCCAAAAATTACAAGAAAACTCCTATCATGAATGCTCCAAATATATTCACTGATGGGTCAAATAATGGTACAGCAGCAATAGTTACACCTGATCAAATTTTTACATTTTTAGCACCCCAAAAATCAGCTCAAAAGGTAGAGCTTAATGCAGTATTATAAGCTTTTGTGATGTTTAAAGATTCTGTGTTTAATTTATTTTCCAATAGTCAGTATATAGTTAATGCTATAGTATCTCTTGAAGATGCTGGTAGGATTTCCCCTTCCTCTACTGTTTTCTCTTTCCTTTCCAGTATACAAAGTCTAATCTGGGACAGAAAATATCCATTCTTAATAGGACATATCTGGGCACATACAGGATTGCCTGGAGCCCTTAGTTTGGGCAATGATTTAGCAGGTAAAACTACACATGACATACATACATATTTTCTGTACACTAGAAGAAGTTATAAATTTTCATAAAAAGTTCATTATCAATGCTAATACTTTACAAAAGCATTTTAAAATAACTAAGGAACAAGCTAGACAAATAATAAAACAATGTCAAAATTGTGTGACCATTTTACCACATTTTAATCTTAGAGTCAATCGTAGAGGATTGATACCTTACCATATATGGCAGATGGATGTCACACACTTGCCAGAATTTGGAAAATTAAAATATTTGCATGTTACAGTTGATACTTCTTCTGGATTTTTGATGGGCTCCCTTCATGGGGGAAAAAAACTAAAGATGTTATAGCTCATTGCTTACAAAATTTTGCCACTGTGGTCATTCCAAAGCAGTTAAAAACTGATAATGCCCCCGGTTATACTTCTACCTCTTTTAAACCATTTTGCTCATCATTTGTCATTACTCATATATCAGGAAACCCATACAATCCAAAGGGACAAGCCATAGTTGAAAGAGCACATCACACTATTAAAATGTACTCATTAAAGTAAGAAGACAGAATTGGGAAGGGATATAAATTCCCCAAAGATAAACTTAAAATAACCCTTTTTACTCTAAACTTTTTAAATTTGGATTTTCAGGACTTAGTGCTGCAGAAAGGCATAAGTGTCCAAAAAATGTGTATAAGCCCGAGGTACTTTGGAAGGATATTCTAACAGGACAATGGAAAGGTCCTGACCCATTAATTTTCTGGAGTTGGAGGTCTGTTTGTGGGTTTCCACAGGAAGAACAGCAGCCGATTTGGATTCCAGAGAGATTAACTAAGATCCCGACCCAGTGATTGCCTGGAGTCGGGGGTCTGTTTATGTGTTTCCACAGGGAGAACAGCAGCCGATTTGGATTCCAGAGAGATTAACTGAAGCGATTTCGATAGACCAAAATAAGATGATTTGGCTCAAATCCATAACAGCTGATATCCAAAACTCCAGTTTGGCTATCCTTACATCTGCGACAGAACAGGGATGCTTTTTTCAATATCTATTTTATTATTGCCCTTTCTCAAATCATGAAGTTCTCTTTTGTTTTTTTGAGCTCATACAGACCTAGGTTAATGTTTTGCTTATCAGTTCTATTTTTTGACTGTAGAGTTTTTAAACATTGCAATGATGATTTCACATGTAAAATGTTATAAGGCCTTTACTATTATATTATGTGTTGTATGTATTTATTATGTGTGCACACTTGTGTTTTGTGTTATATATTTGAATGTGCGTATGTCCATATATCACATATGATGAGTGCTAATGAAATAATATATCCATTTTTTTTATTCACCTGAATTAAATTGTTTAATTTAAATTGGGTAAACAACTGTTCAGGATTGTTTTAATATGTGAAAAAATAGGAGGTTAACAGACGTGTTTGTTTACTTTCACTTTTCCTTTTCATTATATTTAATTATTCTCTTCAAGATAACATAAATTGTTAAGAAAATTGTTTTCTTTTAGTGCCTTCAGGAATGTTACAGAATTTTTTCTTTAGCCATTATTGCCAGAATTCCTATCTTCATCCCAGTGCCGGTGAAGACAAAGATAAAATCAATCTACAGATTCTGCAATAGCCATCACTGAACTGCTTGTAGAACTTGCCTGGATTATGTATCACTTGTATGCATTGTGAACTCACTTGTATGCATTGTGAACTATCTGCTGGTGCAGCGAATTGTGGCAGTGTTGGGGTACTTATGCTGATGCTGTCATCAGTGATAGAATTTTTCCAATAGGAGCCATCAATTGACTTGGTGTATCTTCCCTATTCTCACTTGATAGAGGTCAGGAAACTTACAGAGGGAGGCGAAAGACTTCATCAGCAATGACTGCTCTTTTGGCAATTTTGGTTTTGGATGCACACATGGGATTTTTCTTTAGATCTATCAGGTTCTGAGAATCAAAGCCACAACCTCACACAGGGCCAAGAGGCTGATTCAGACACATCCCTTTCCAAAGTAATTAAGCAAAGAGCCACAGGTGATGCCCATTCATTTTAATTTGAAAACTGTTTTCTTCAGGCTCCACAAAGGGGTGGCCTGAGGCAAAGACATTCCTAACATTCAGGGCAAGGGAACCATAGGTAAGCAAATTGCCCAAAGCAGGGTTTCTCCACTGAGACTTTTCTGGTTACACTGATCTCTGAGGTTTCTGAGATGTTCCCATTCCCTTCAGCTATCCAGTACATGGCTATGTCACAGAGTTTGGAGGTGGTACATATCTTGGACACAAAACCATGAGCCTATTCTGGAGAGAGGCCAGAAATCAGGAGGTGAACAGGAACTTAGGAAGATAGTAGGTGTTGTCTATCCATAAGGCAAGCCGCAGTCCATTCATAAAAAGGGCAGAATAAATGCCTGGAAGCTTCCTACTAGTCAGGACACCTCCATTGATGTATTCGCTTTTCTAATAACTACAACCACGGACACAGTGGATACACAGACATAGAAAAACTCGCCTTCTCAAATGACTTACTAGAAACTGTCGACTCCAAACCAAACAAACAACCTTTGCTACCTATTCTCAGACCATGAGACAAAACCACGAACTCACACCCACACCCACTAAGGCACCTCATTCCCACAACAAGGTCTGTGACTATCCGGAGTGTCCTCTGACTGGTGGACCATACTATGTTCCCCCAAAATGGCCTGTCCTTTATCAGATCAGGTCCCTTTTGCCAACTCTGTTAAGTTGTCAGGAGCCAGCAATGAGCCACTACGTGCTTCCTCAGGAAAGGCCCCTCTTCAGAGTTCTCCTAGCATTTGGTCATCCTCACATCAGGAGGTACCAAGAAAGACTGACTCTGTCCTTGGAAAATTCAAACAAGTGTGCCCACTGGGAATGGGACTGGCACTGGCTCTGGGTGGCTGGCTTCCTGGATCCCAAGTTCAGAGAGTTCCATCACCAAGGAAGTGAGGTAGGTCACTTCCTTCAGGAACTGAATGAGGTCAATACCTTGGCAACCACTTTGTCCTAACAGTTGTTTACAAGGGTCCCATGAGATGGAGGCTGCCCCTACTTTCTCTGACTCAGTCATAAGTTAGAATGGTATATCAACCACAGGCACCATGGAACAGCTCTCCACACAGGCCTGGTTTTGTCCATCTTCTCTACATTAAGAACAGAGAGACTGATTCAGACACAATACTTCATCCTGACCGGTTTTTTTGCCATGGAAGATGATTTTGTGCTCTCAGGTCCTTCATAGCTGCCTAAGTCTTCTCCAGGGATCATTTCTGCATGGACCTTTGAGGATTTCAGCAGGTGGAAGATCCCCTACATACCTGTATTGTAAGACCAACTCTGTCCCTGCTCTACTGTAAAGATAGATTGATGGAACAGTGTATGCTTAGGGTTAATAACAAGTTTGATTTGGCTTAGGAATCATTCTGTGCAATGAATAATGGTTTTGGGAACCTGCGATATTTACAAGAATATATAGGTGAAATATAAGTATGAACACAGAAATCTAGGTAAGATTTGACGCCCAGAAGTGCATTGGGCCCTTGATTGAAATACTCAGCTTTGAATTATATTCTGCACAGATGTCTCATATAAATTGATATACAATGGCATAGGACCTTGTACCTTGGATGATTGAATATCAAAAAGAACATCCAGTCAGAAAGATAGTCAGTAGGATTAGGAAGATATTCATAGGTTTAGAAAGCAGAGTGAGTATAGGATTTGAACCAAACGTTCTATAACAGTAGGGTTTCGGGTAGAGAATGAATGTAAATATCAACACATGTGAAGAGCCAGTCACATTGATGAACTCTGGAAAGTATGTAGGAAACCATATATCAATAGAGACATTAGGAAATCAGGCAAAGTATAAAGTACGTGATAGGATCAGGCATTTTCAACAGTGTTGAGGTTGAATATATAATCTTAGGAAGAAACAAATATGTAGTCACCAATAAAATTGACATTTGATAGCATTAGGCAACCTGGACATAGATGTTTTTAGTAATCCATACTCACTTTCCATTTAGACTTCGGTACAAACATAAGTGTGACCTTTGCATTTTGTGAAAGAAGTCTCATGAAAAGACCAGTCATGAAACCCTGTGGAAAACATGTTTTCTGAATTAGGAAGTGATGAAAAGTAAAACAAAATGCCTATAAATTTCTGAACTAGTGAATTAAATATATATCCTATCATGTGCATTAACTGAAGAAAAAGAAATGTACCAGTATTGAATAAAAATGAATGACAAAATACACATCACGTCCCATAGGAATCTACTTGCATTGATATAAAACTGTGTCAGTTACTGCAGAAATATTAGGATTTGTATGCATCATTTACTGTTAGTTTTCAGTAATAGGAATCAAATATGTAGTTCAGGTGGATGAATATTTCTCAGAATAATCTTGTGAAAAGTTGATTATTAATCCACATACATGAATATGAATGAATTTACGGAGTGTATAATAAGACACATATATTTCATATTTTGAAAAATCTGTAGAGTGTGTGTGTATATATATATAAACATACACACACACACACACACACACACACACACACACACGCACGCACACAAACAGACATTAAAAAGTAGCAATATATCCCAATTGAAATTCACCACGAAATATATGTCATCCACAGATCCAAATAAATTTGTTTTACTGAACATGGATTCATGTATAATTTTATTGTACTAGGAAGCTCATCAATAGTTTGAATTTTCAGTTTCAACAGCGTTTAGGAGGAGTGATCTCTTCTCACAATTTGTGTCTGCCAAGTCAGCCACCTCACAAGAATGTACGTGTGGTACCAGGTAGGATTCTATATGTGCATATAAAAATACATGTGCTGAATAGGATACAGAGAAAGGTAGAGAGGAATTCACATATTTGTTAACTTTAAAAACACATGGAGAACCATTTCAACAAAAAATTGACTAGATTTATAACTCCTACCCTATATAATGCAAAAGGCAATTCCAATGATACACCATTCCTCCTCTGAACTGCTTGTATTTCTATTCTGTTTGGGGTAATTTTCTCCATCATATTAGAATTAGTAGTCAGAGTCTAGTTGGCATGGGTTTGTGTCAGGGATTCAGTATTTTGAATGAAAATTTGGAAAATGATTCCAATGTTTATGCAAATATATGCTACAAAAGTATCTTCCCACTCTCATCCATAACAATGCCTTGAGATTACCTTGGCCCCAAGTTAGACACAATTAGAGGAGAAGAGTTAGAAAATCTGTGAATACATATCTGGAATCAAATATGCTCACGAGTTCACAAACTTGGAGGTGGTAGAGGAGATTCCAAAAGTAAGGGACAGGGTAAACACTCCACAAACATGGAGCTCTGCTGGACTAAAGACTTCTTGAGGAACTGCCTCTGAGGTTGGGCACTTGAAATATATGTTGTAGTCAGGAGATTCAGCTTCCTTTGTAGTGAGACCATCAAATCTGGGTATGCTTCTATGTGACCTGGAATACATGATTTCTTATTTTCCAATAAACATGAGGAAGCTGTATTTAATTTTCTGTTTGTAGGTAAACTGTGGCCACTGGGGGCTAATAGTCTACTCTTTTGGACTCTGAAGCCATTTGGTCATCCTCCAGTTTTCCTGGTGTTGCTTGCTGCTGCACTGGGAATTTCGTATTTGCTTCACGAATTACAAGGAATTCACCTAGGACAAAGTGCTGGAGGGAGTTCTGTCACCTGTGGTGAGTCAGGGTCTGCAGAAGAATGTACCAACCAGGCTTCTATTCCACATAGCTTGCCTCCTTGACCATAGCAACTGGATTCTGAACATTGGCCTGAAACCTCTCCATATAACAAGATACCTTTACATAGAAGCGTCTGCTGGATGCATCATGTCAGTCACAAGCCAATTGAAAGCCAATGGCAGATCCACATGGCCCCACCACAGATGTTTTTTTATCACACACCTGCCCATCACTGCACTAGGCCCACTACTCAGCAGGGTCCAACTTCCTGGAATCTCTGTTATACACCATTTTCATGAAACTCAGTCAATCAAGTCACTGTCCTGCATAATCATGTTCAGCAACAGGACAACCAAAGTTTCTCCAGTGCCATCTGGTCATGGGAATTTCAAAAATTTCATGGTATTTATCTAGCAATTTTTCAAGGATGAAGTTGGCAGCATGTGGGTTTCAATTTATTCAGGGACCATTAAATGTTGTGGAAGTTCATTTCAAATGAAGTTCTGGAGAACTCTCACAGGCAAGGTTTCCCAAAGATTGGCCAAAGGGTCACATAAATCCAGGCCCATTGAGGTCTACAATGTAACGTCCATGTGTGTTTTGACTCTCAACTAAGACTGCCAAGTCGTTAAGAATAAAATCATGTGATATCAAGCCTGAGATTCCCAGTGGTCTCTGGAAAGCCACCCTGGGCCTAGATCTCAGTTTCCAAGGGTGACTCTCATGCTTGGCCTTCTGAAATCCCAACTCAATTCATGGCAATACTTCTCTAAGTTCAGTTCCTGTACTCAGTCTCTAAGGGAATCACACCAGAGTTCAAACTCAGGTGGACTCAGTCATCCCTTTCAACTGCCACAAAAATAACCACAATTAATACCAAAACACTCCCACATGGCCCTCACCTTCTTCCATATAGACACTCATCATAACCTCTGACTGTAGATTTCCATGAGGAATGCAGCCCAAGACAGTGTCCAAAATACGCTTTCTTGCCCCTCATTTACCTAAATTCTGAGTGACCTGGACACCCTTCCTGTGAACCAGGAGTGATCAAATAGGCCTGCCGTTAATACTGATCCACTTCTCAAATTTGAGACCTACTGACTGTGGGGTTTAGATTCTTTATGTGAATTGGAGTCATGAGAAAACCCAACCACCTATGTGCTAGCCTCTGCAGGGAATTGAAGAACTCATTTGACCTAAAGGATCCCTATTCTCACTTGATTGATGTCAGAAACCTTACAGAAGAAGGCGAAAGACTTCATCCACAATGACTGCTCTTTTGCTATTTTGGTTTTGGATGCACACATGGGATCTTTCTTTAGATCCATCAGTTGCTGAGAATCTAAGCTACAGACTAACACAGGGCCAAGACGCTGATTCAGACACATCTCTTTGCAAAGCAATTAAGCAAAGAGCCACAGCTGATGCCCATTCTTTTTTATTTGAAAAAGGTTTTCTTCAGACTTCACAAAGCGTTTTCCTTAGGCAAAGACCTTCCTGACATTCAGGGAAACAGAACAATAGGTAAGCAAAAGGCCCAAAGCAGGGTTTCTCCAATGAGACTTTACAGGTCACACTGGTATGTGAGTTTTCTGAGATGCTCGCCATTCACTTCAGTTATTCAGTACATGGCCATGTCACAGAGCATGGAGGTGGTACATATCTTGGATACAAAACCATAAGCCTATTATGGAGAGTGACCAGATTTCTGGAAGAAAACAGGAACTTAGGAAGATCGTAGGTGTTGCCCATCATTATGGCAAGCCGCATTCTATTTATAAATTGGGCAGCATGAATGCTGGTAAGCTTTCTAAAAGACAGGACACATCCATTGATGCTTTCTCTTTTCTAATATCTACAATCACGGACACAGTGGGATACAGCGACACAGAAACACTCGCATTGTCAAATGACTTACTAGAAACAATTCCCCCCAAACCAAACAAACCTCATTTCCTACCTCTTCTCAGAACATGAGCCAAAACCACAAACCCACACCCACACCCACAAAGGCACCTCTTTCCTCCAAGTAGGTTGTGACTATTTGGAGTGTCCTCTGACTGTGGGCCATTCTAGGTTCCCCCAAAATGGCCTGTCCTGTCTCAGATTTTGTGTCCTTTGCCAAGTCTCTGAAGTTGTCAGGAGCCAGCAGTGAGCCACTACCTGTTTTCTCAGGAAAGGCCCCTCTTCAGAGTTTTCCTGCCATTTGGCCATCCTAACATCAATAGGTACCAAGAAAGACTGACTCTGTCCTTGGGAAATTCAAAAAGTAAAACCACTGAGACTGGGACTGGGGCTGTCAATGTTTGACTGGCTTCCTGGATGGCAAGTTCACAGAGTTCCATCACCAAGGAAGTGAGGTGAGGTCACTTCCGTCAGGAACTGAATGAGTTCACTGCCTTGGCAACCAATCTGTCCTAAGAGTTGCTTCCAAGCTTCCCATGAGATGGAGGCTGCCCCTGCTTCCTGTGACCCTTTCACAAGTTAGAATGGTATATCACCCATAGGCACCCAGGAACAGCTCTCCACACAGGTATCATTGGGTCCATCTTCTCTACATTAAGAATGGAGAGGCTGATTCAGACAGAACCCTTCACCCTGACCAGGTTGTTTTCCATGGAAGATGACTTTTGCACTCTCAGGTCCTTCAGAGTTGCCTACATCTTCTCCAGAGATTATATCTGCATGGACCTTTGAGGTTATCAGCAGGTGGAAGATTCCCTATATTCCTGTATTGTAACACCAACTCTGTCCCTGCTCTTCTGTAACGTTAGATTGAGGGAACCATGTATGGTTAGGGTTAATAACATGTTTGATTTGGGTTAGGAATCATTATGCTGAATAAATAATGGTATTGGGAACCTGCAATATGTATAAAAATATATAGGTGAAATATATGTATAAAAACAGAAATCTAAGTAACATTTGAAGCTCAGAAGGGCACTGGGCCCTTGATTGGGATACTTAGCTTTGAAAAAATTGATATACAATGGCATAGGAGCTTGTACTTTGGATCATAGAATGTAGAAGAGAACATCCAGTCAAAAAGGATAGTCGGTAGTGAAAGGTTAATAAAATAGGTACTTGTCACTTACTGTTTTTCTATATGCTTAACAAAACACTGTTGAAATCTTGAGAACTGTTTGCTAATCTTGTTCCCAGAATGTGCTGTCCCCAACTGCCAAAGTGTAGAATGTACTCCCTCACCCGGTTGCATGCAAACCGACCACTCGCCCTGACCCATCAGTATACTTCCCTCCCTGCCCTCTCCAAGGAAAATATATATGTTCTGCTTAAACTGTTCTCAGGGCTCTCTGCTCTATTCAAGTGAGCTCCGAGCCCCAGCATGCTGGACCCAGAATAAACCCTTTGCTGTTGGATAAGACAGTCTGTTAGTGGTCTCTTCCTTCCATGCTCACCCGACCTTTACATATGGAGATTCCACCGAGTTTTGGCAGCGGCAGACAAAAGACCCTAACGGGTTTCTCTTGGGTTAAGTAAGGCGCCTCTTTCTTGTTTCAGTGTTAAGGTTAGTGCTGGGCAAAATGGCTGTCGATGAAGAGCGTGAGTTCTCTCCGATGGTGGCTGACAGACGTGTCACAGAGCCACAGGCCACGTCCCTGGGGAACTTCCCAAAGACTCGGGAAATCGAGGAACAATAGTCTCTTCGACTCAGTAATATTTTGTATCTGATTCGGAATTGCCAGCCCATTGGGTTTTGCTGGCTACTCAGTCCTGGTCTCAGTTTTGGATGTCCATTGAATGTCTTTATTGTCTTGTCTTGTCTGTGTCGTGTGTCTTGCATTCACTCTTTGTGTATCTTTCATTATGGGACACAGCACTTCAATGCCCCTGTCCCTGACCCTTGATCACTGGACCAAAGTCCGCTTAAGGGCTCAGAATCTTTCTTTTTTAGTTAAACGCTGGACCTTTCAGAATCTCTGTGCCTCAGAATGGCCCACCTTTGAATTTGGATGGCGCCTAGAAGGATCTTTCTACTTCCCACTAATTTAAGAAGTCAGAGATATTGTCTTTCACCCGGGCACACATAGCCATCCGGATCAACAGCCATATATCTTAACTTTGCTGGACCTCTGCAAATCTCCTCCTCAATGGGTGAAGCCTTTCTTTGTCCCTTCCCCTGCTCCTACTCCTTCCCCCATGATCTCTCAAACCCTCTGCTCCTCCTCCTCCTCCACCCTTTGTAATCCCTGAGTCAAAAGATTTGACTCTTCTGGACTCTCTTCCCCCTTATTATACCCTGACTTCATCCCCCAACCACCAACACCCTCTAAGTGATTCCCCTGCAGCTGACTCAGCCTCTCTACCACTGGAGGAATATAAGCTGGCCCAGCGCCCTCCAGATAACTCCCCCGCAGCACACACAGCCCCTCCTTCGCAGGACGAAGCTAGCCCAGCTAAGGAAACTTGATGGTGGTGAATGATTGAAAACCCTGGAACTCCTGTGATGCTCCCACTATGTCTCTACAGACCATTGATTGACGAAGGCCATGGGGGGATAATGCAAGCCTACAAATATTGGCCTTTCTCCTCTTCCGACCTATATAACTGGAAATATAACAATCCCCCTTTTTCCGAGGACCCCACAGGGCTCACAGGTCTGGTTGAGTCATTGATATTTTCACATTTGCCTACTTGGGATGACTGTCAACAATTCCTAGGGACTCTCTTCACGACAGAGGAACAAAAGAGAATCTTCCTGGAAGCTATAAAAAAATGTCCTCCGACCAGATTGGAGAGTGATACATCTTCCCAACTTAATCAAAGCTGGTTTTCCTTTGAAACAACCCAACTGGGACACCAACACCATTGAAGTTAGAAAGCATCTGTCCACTTATCGCCAGGTTCTAATAGTGGGCATCCGAGTGGCCACTAGGCGACCAACTAATTTGGCCAAGGTAATAGAGATTATTCAAAGGCCTGATGAATCTCCCTCTATGTTTCTAGAGAGAATTATGGAGGCAAGTAGGAGATATACTCCTTTCGATCCTCAGGCAGAGGATCAAAAGGCATCTGTCATGATGGCCTTTATTGGGCAAGCTGCCCTAGATATTAAAAGAAAGTTACAATGCTTAGATGGATTACAAGATATGACTTTGAGAGATTTAGTCAGAGAAGCCAAGAAAATATACCTTAAGAGAGAAACTGAGGAAGAGAATGAAGCAAAGTGAGGATAAAAGAAACAAAAGACAGAATAAGGCGTTGACTAAGGTCCTGGTCACAACAACAAAAGGGCCAGAAATTAAGAAACAGGGAGACAGGAAGGGATACCTGGGCCCATGCCAGAGGCCACTCCTTGCCTCAGATCACTGTGCCTACTGTAAAAAAAAAGGACACTGGGCCAAAGAGTTCCCTAGAAAGAGACAGCCACTCCTGCCAGCCATTCTGACTCTTGAGGATGACTCCAAAAGTCGGGGCTAACATCCCCTCCCGGAACTCAGGGTAACTTTTGAAGTGTAGGGGACCCCTGAAAACTTTGAAGTGGATACAGGGGCAATATACTCAGCCCTCAAGGCCCCATTGGGCCATCTATCAAATAAAAGGTCTCTAGTTCAAGGGGCAAATGGCAGTAAGTATCGGGCTTGGACAACTAAGAGGACCATAGACCTGGGAAAAGGAAAATCCATCAATCCTTCCTAGTAATCACAGAATGCCTGGCCCCATTGATGGGCAGAGATCTGCTCACCAAGTACCGGGCCAAAATAACTTTTAACCCTGAAGGCCCCCAAGTGGAATTTCTAAATCCTTCACTAAAAACTCCTATAGTCACAGCTCTAAATATGTCAGTAGAAAATGCACATCAACTCACTCACCTTGGTTCAAAGAAACTGCAGGTATTTCTGAAGTATCAAGAACAGAGTTTTCCACTAACTGACTCACAGCAAAATGAAATAACTAAATGGGTAAAAAAAGCCTGTCGAGTCCATCAATTGGTAAATGCTTACCCTTCCAAGCTTCCTGCAGGAAAGCACCTACGAGGAACCAGACCAGGACAATTCTGGGCAGTTGATTTACTGAAATTAAGCCAGCAAGGTATGGACATAAATATCTTCTAGTCTTTGTAGATACATTTTTAGGATGGATTGAAGCCTTCCCCACTAAAAGAAAAAAAAAAGAAACAGTGCAAATGGTGGTCAAGCAGATCCTGAAAGACATTTTTCAAAGATAAGGCCTGCCAAAGGTAATACGGTCTGATAATGCACCGGCGTTCGTGGCCCAAGTAAGTCAGGGGTTAGCCAGGAACCTGGGGATTCATTGGAAGTTTTATTGTGCTTACAGACCCTAGAGTTCAGGACAGGTAGAAAGAATGAATAGAACCATTAAAGAGACCTCAACAAAATTAAGCTTAGAGACCAGCATAAATGATTGGACTATGCTCATGCCTTATACAATGTTTCGTGCAAGAAATACGCCCTCTGTTTCTTAGAGTAACCACACCCCCTGTGAATATCTAGGGTGCCTCTCCTCCAGTAATGGACCAAAGCCCAACTCTAAGACCTAACGATCCCTTTCACACCCCCTTGCTTGACAGACTTAAAGCTCTTGAAAGATCTCAGTGATACCTGTGGAAAAAGCTGGCCACTGCCTACCAAACTGGGGACGAGGGGACTCCACATCGATATCAAGTAAGAGATTCATCTACATAAGATGATATCAGGTGTCATCCCTGGAACCCCACTGGAAAGGACCATACCAGGTGGTACTTATAACATCTACAGTGGTAAAGGTAGACGGAATCACTTCCTGGATCCATGCCTCTCATCTCAAGCCTGCGCCCTGTCCACACTCTGGCTGGAAACTGGAAAAGACTGGTAACACTTTCAAATTGCATATTCACCATGTGGATAAGCCTATAGACTCTCCCCTCAGCCACAAGTAGTCCTAACCCTCATCAGCCCGTTCAGCAGCGTTGGCTGATCACAAATTCTACTGGAAAAGAAGTATAATCTATCTCGCATACAGCCCACTTAGGGACCTGGTGACCATCTCTCCACCCAGACATTTGTCAGCTGGCTATAGGTCTTTCCTAATGGGATATCCCTGATGAAGAGGATCCCACTAAAATTCCATTAAATCCCTTCCTTACCATAGATAATGGAAACAAACATTATGGATGTAGGGACACATGAGCCAGATGCAGGTTGGCTAGCCTAGATTACTGGGTTTACCCGACCGACTGTCAAAGCCATAAACAGCCATGGCTATGTGGGGGAAAAGCCGACTTCTTCTGTAAGTCATGGGGATGTGGGCATACAGGGGCTGCCTGATGGAACCCAAACTCCGCATTAAATTCAGTACACAGCATTGGCCATATTACGAATTAGAAAACAAAAACTGATGGCAACCAGAGGGGACTCTAGATCCTCAAATCCTGTGTGACCTTTTTAACATCTGCTGGTGCTCAAAAGGGTAAAAGGAGATTCCACTATGTAGAGGCCTTTTCCCTTCTTCGCTCACATCCTGAACTATGCTTACCCAATAGATCCTCACCTTCAGCCTTCTGCTCCAGAGTCTCTGCTGTCACTCCCACCTCAGCAACCTGATTTCTCCACTACAATTATTAGATCAAAAATCCAAATCTCTGCTGGTTCTCAGACCATTGCCCCCTTGCTGACGTAGCAGGTACTGAGGTACCCCTCCACCCACTCACTCCTCTCTTCTCCTGTCAGTGCCCGCACCGGGTCCCACCAGGTCCTCTTACCAACTAACCCAAAGCTCAAACCAGCTGAGGAGAGCCCTCAGACCCATATCCAAGATGTAATGAAAATGGCCTTTAAAGTTGCTTTGTCATCACTGAAAACAGTTTACTAAGAATTTAAAGTCCCTAACATGTGTTTTGGGATACTCACAACCATCTTCTTCTTTGCTCTACCTGTTCTACTGCTCAAATATTTGTTGCTAGGAAAATTCCAAACCAATTTCCAATTATTTTTTTACATCTCTCTTTTCTCATTCTCAGATACTCTGAGCTGCTCTCAGCCCCACCTTCTCCGTCTTTCCCCTCTGTACCAGGCCCACAGAAAAGTCTTTAACTGACCTTCTCCAGAAGTCTTCACCATGGCTGACTTTAGGACTTTCAGCAAAAGAGTCCCTATAAAAAAGTTCAATGTAGTTAAACTTCCTATTTTCATGTTGCCCTGTTCTACTTGGCCACTGGCTAAAAAAATTAGCACTCCTAATCAAGACACCCCCTTACTAGTTTTTCACGAAAATATGTGAACAAGGCCTCTGGCCTTGACATGGGGCTTCACAGAGATGGCTACATTTCTAAGTTAACGAAGTTAGAAACTGGGCTCCGTGGTAACAGCTGGAAATGGGAAAATAAGAAAGGGAAGAAAAAGCTCTTTCCCTCCCAGGTGTCCTTGAAAAGTTAACTTGCCCAGAACCGAGGAAAAAACAGAAACAAAACTGCTTTTTTCAACTTCTGCAGACTGTGAACTTCTGAGCCCCTTCCATTACATGTTGGGTACAAAATTCTGAAACTACCTAAACTTGGGTTTCAGAGGATTACTTGATTACAACAGAATCAATGCCCTCTGAATCTGGTTGCCACCAAATAGGACTGTTTCCCTGTCTTCAGTGCTATCTTGGGTGAGTTGCCTTGTCCGTCCCTACTACAGCATGATTCTATATACTTAAACATTGTTAATGTTTTCATGAAATGGTCAACAGATGTGATTAATTGTGTAATCGTGCAGATGTTTCCCAGAGTGCTCTATCACAATGCAGGTTCATTTGAAGATCAAATAGGGGGGCATTCAACCCGGTTCCACTGAAAATATATATCCCTCAACTTAGCCATCATATTAGGAATAGAAATTGCTGCACTGGTGGCCACGGGAACCACTGCCTTTGTCCATGGGACTCAACAAATGACCCAACAAATGACAGCAATAGACCAAAACTAAGATATTAGAAACCTCCATCAGAGCTTTGCATGAGTCTTTTACCTCTCTCTCTGAAGTTGTTTTTCAGACCACTCGAGGGTTGGACCTCCTTGTCATGAGAGAAGGGGCCTCTGTGCTGCATTGAGAGAAGAAAGTTGTTTGTATGCCGAGCATACTGGAGCTGTAATAAAATCTAAGAGTAAATTAAAAAGATGCCTTGAAAAGCATCAAAGAGACAGAGAGGCCCAAAAAAGGTGGTTTGAGTCTTGGTTCACACAGTCTTCCTGGTTAACTACGTTTTTTTATCAACCCTGGCCGGTCCAATAATAATCCTCATATTATTGCTAACTATTAAACCCTGTTTTCTCAACCGTGTAATTTCTTTTCTCCAGGCTCAAATTGGACGAGTTAAACTTATGGTAATACCCCACTAGTATACATAGAATGTGACACCCCCCAATGATCATTTTTATGATTAAAAGTAGCCAGAAGAAGAAGTGGGGAATAAAAGGTTAATAAAATAGGTACTTGTCACTTCCTGTTTTTCTGTATGCTTAACAAAACACTGTTGAAATCTTGAGAAATGCTTGCAAATCTTGTTCCCAGTATGTGCTGTCCCCAACTGCCCAACTGCAGAATGTGCTCCCTCACCCAGTTGCACGCAAATCGCCCACTCGCCCTGATCCATCAATAAACTTCCCTCCCTGCCCTCTCCAGGTAAAGTATATAAGCTCTACTTAAGCGATTCTCAGGGCTACCTGCTCTATTCAAGTGAGCTCTGAGCACCAGCATGCTGGACACTCAATAAACCCTTTGCTGTTGCATGAGATAGTCTGTTGGTGGTTTCCTCCTGCGAAGCTCGCCCGACATTTACTATAATGATTGAAAGTAGAAGAGACCATCCAGTCAAAAAGGGATTGTTGATAGAAATAGGAAGATAGTACGTTTAGGAAGAAGTGTGAGTATAGGATTTGGAACAAAAGTTCGTTAGCTACAGGGTTTCGGTTACAGAGTGATTGTTAAAGTCAGCACAGGTGAAGAGTCAGTCACAATGATGAACTGGGGAAAACATGAAGTAAAGCAGATATAAATAGAGACATTACAAAATAAGGCAAAGTATAAAGTGAGTGATAGGATTAGACATTTTGAACAGGGTTGAGTTTGAATACATAATTTAGGAAGAAACAAATATGTAGTCACCAATAGGATTGACATTTGAGAGCATTAGGCAAATTTCAGGTGGATGAATATTTCTGAGAATAATCTTGTGAATAGTTGATTATAAATCCACATACATGAACATGAATGAATTTAGGGAGTGTACATAAGACACATATATTTCATATTTAGAAAAATCTGGAGAGTACACACAGACAAAAAAAGTAGCAATATATGTCAATCAAAATTCATCATAAAATATATATCATCCACAGATCCAAAAATATTCATTTTACTGAACATGGATTTATGTATAATGTTGTTCAACTAGGAAGCTCACCCATTGTTTCAATATTCAGTACCAACAGGGTTTAGTAGGAGTGATCTCGTCTCACAATTTGTATCTGCCAAGTAAGCCAAATCACAAGAACAAACGTGTGGTACCAGGTAGGATTGTATATGTCCATATTAAAATACACATGCTGAATAGGCTACAGAGAAAGGGAGACAGGAATTCACATGTTTGTTAACTTTAAAAATACATGGAGAACTATTTCAACAAACAATTGACTAGATTTATAACTCCTACTCTGTATCATGCAGAAGGGAAGTCCAACTATACACCGTGCCTCCTCTGAACTACTTGTATTTCTATTCTGTTTGGGTTATTTTTCTCCATCATATTAGGATTAGTAGTCAGAGTCTGGTAGGGTATGGGTTAGTGTCAGGGATTCAGTATTTTGAATGGAAAACAGGAAATTGAATCCAATGTGTATGCAAACATATGCTACAGAAAAATCTTTCCACTCTCATCCAGAACAATGCCTTGACATTACCTTCACCTCAAGAAAAACACAATTAGAGTAGAAGAGTTAAAAAATTTGTGAATACCTATCTGGATTGGAAAATGCTCCCGATTTCACATCATTGGAGTTGGTAGAGGAGTTTCTAAAAGTAATGGACAGGGTAAACACTCCACAAACCTCGAGCTCTGCTGGCCTAAATATTTTTGAGGATCTGCCTCTGAGGTTGAGCACTTGAAATATATGCTGTTGTCAGGAGCTTTAGCTTACTTTGTAGTGAGACCATCAAAGCTGGGTCTGCATCTATGTGATCTGGATGACATGGTTACTTACTTTCCAATGAAATGAGGCAACAGTGCTGAATTCTCTCTTTGTAGGTAAACTGTGGCCTCTGAGGGATAATTGTCTCTTCGTGTGGACTGTGAAGCCATTTGGCCATCCTCTAATTTTCGTGGTGTTTTTGCTGCTGCTCTGGGAGGTTGGTATTTGCTTCACAAAATACAAGTTCAAATGGGACACAGTACTGGAGGAGTTCTGTCAGGTGTGGGGGGAAGGGTCTGGAGGAGAATGCACCAAACAGTATTTTATCCCACGTAGCTTGCCCCCTTGACAATAGCAACATGATTCAGAACATTGCCCTGAAACCTCTCCATATAACAAGATTCCTTTACATATAAGGGTCTGCTGGCTACACCATGTCAGTCACAAGCCATTTGGAATCCAATGGTAGATCCTCATGGCCCTATCACTGATGTTTTATCAAACACCTGCACACCACTGCTCTGGGCCACTACTCAGCAGGATCCAACTAACTGGCATCTCTGTTCTAAACCATTTTCATGCAACCCAGTAAATCAAGGTACTGTCTGGTATACTCATGATCAGCAACAAGACATCCAAAAGTTTTCCAGTGCCACCTGGTCATGGGAATTTCAAAAATTTCATGGTATTTATCTAACCATTTTTCAAAGATGAAGTTGGAGTCACTGTGGGTTTCAATTCATTCAGGAATCATTAAATGGTGAGGAAGCTCATTTCAATGATAGCTCTAAAGAACTCTCACAGGCAAGGCTTCTGAAAGAGTGCCCAAAGAGGCCACATAAAGCCAGGCCCATTGAGGTCTACAAGGTGAGGCCCATGTGTGTTTTGACTCTCAACTCAGCCTGCCAAGTCTTTAATAATAAAATCATGTTATATCCTGGCGGAGATTCCCAGTGCTCTGTGGAAAGCCACCCTGGGCCTAGATCTCAGTTTCCAATGGCGACTCTCATGCATGGCCTACTAAAATTCCAACAAAATTCATGGCAATATTTCTCTGACTTTAGTTCCACAACTCAGTCTCTAAGGGGAATCACACCAGAGTTCAAGCCCAGGTGGACACAGTCATTTTTTCCAACCGACACACAAATGACCAAAATTATAACCAAAACACCTCCACATGACACTAATCCTCTTCCATGTAGAGACTCATCCTCACCTCTGGCGAAGGTTTCTATGAGGGGCGCAGCCAAAGACAGTTTCCAAAATAAGCTCGCTTGCCCCTCATTTGCCTAAAGTCAGGGTGGCCTGGACACCCTTCCTGTGAACCAGGAGTGACAAAATAAGCATGCCTTTAATACTGCTCTGTTTCTCCAATTTGAGCCCTACTGATTTTCAGATATAGATTCTTTATCTCATTTGGAGTCATGTGAAAACCCAAGCACCACTGCAGGGCTTGGAAGAACTCATTTCATCCAAAGAATCCCTATTCTCACTTGATAGAGGTCATGAACCTAACAGAGGAAGGCAAGTGACTTCATCCACAATGACTGATCTTTTTGCAATTATGGTTTTGGATGGACACAAGCGATCATTCTTTAGATCCATCAGGAGCTGAGAATCTAAGTCACAGCCACACATAAGACCAAAAGGCTAATTCAGCCACATCCCTTACCAAAGCAATTAAGCAAAGAGCCACAGATGATGCCCATTCATTTCCATTTCAAAACTGTTTTCCTCAGGCTTCACAGAGGGGTGGCCTGAGGCAAAGGCCTTCCAGACATTCAGGGCAACAGAAAAATAGTTAAGCAAAAGATCCAAAGTAGGGTCTCTCCTCTGAGACTTTCCTGGTCACACTGATATTTGACATTCAGGGCAACAGAACAATAGTTAAGCAAAAGATCCAAAGTAGGGTCTCTCCACTGAGACTTTCCTGGTCACACTGATATCTGAGTTTTCTGAGAATCTCGCCATTCTCTTAAGCTATCCAGTACATGGCCATGTCACAGGGCTTGGAGGTGGTACATATCTTGGAAACAAAACCATGAGCCAATTCTGGAGAATGGCCAGAATTCAGGAAGAAAACAGGAACTTAGGTAGATAGCAGGTGTTGCCCATGGATAAGACAGGTTGCATTCCATTCATTAATTGGCCAGGATGAATTATGGGAAGATTTATACTAGACTAGACATATATTAATGCATTATCTTTTCAAATGTCTACAACAACGGACACAGTGAAATACACAGACATAGGAACACTAGTCTGGTCAAACGACTTACTAGAAATAGTCCACTGCAAACGAAAAAACCGACTTTCCTACCTATTCTCAGAACATGAGACAGAACCACAAACACACACCCACTCCCACAAAGGCACCTCCTTCCCTCAAGTAGGTCTGTGACTATCCAAAGTGTTCTCTGACTTGTGGGCCATACTATCTTCTCCCAAAATGGCCTGTCCTCTATCAGATCTGGTTTCCTTGGCCAACTCTGTTAAGGTGTCAGGAAAAAGTGGTGAGCCACTACCTGCTTTCTCAGGAAAGGTCCCTCTTCAGAGCTCTCCTCCATTTGTCCTTCCTCACATCAGTAGGTACCAAAAAAGACTGACTCTGTCCTTGTTAAATCCAACCAAGTGAGCCCACTGATACTGGGACTGGGACTGCTTCTGGGTGCCTGACTTCTTGGATACCAAGTTCAGAGAGTTCCATCACCAAGGAAATGAGGTATGTCACTTTCTTTGGAACTGAATGAGGTCACTGCCTTGGCAAACACTTTGTCCTAAGAGTTGCTTCCAAGGGTCCCATGAGATGGAGCCGGCCTCTACTTCTTGTGACACTTTCACTAGTTAGAATGGTATATCAACCAGAGGAACCTGGGAACAGCTCTTCACCCAGGCCTGGTATTGTCCATCTTCTCTACAATAAGAAGAGAGAGGCTGATTCAGACACATCCCTTAATCCTGACCAGGTTGTTTGCCATGGAAAATGACTTTTGCTCTCTCAGGTCCTTTATACCTGCCTAAATCTTCTCCAGGTATCATTTCTGAATGGACCTTTGAGGTTCTCGCAGGTGGAAGGTACCCTAATTTCCTGTATTGTAAGAACAACTCTTTCCCTGCTCTTCTGTAAAATGAGATTGAGGGAACAGTGTATGTTTCGGGTTAATAACAGGTTCGATTTCAGTTAGGAATCATTCTGTGAGATGAATAATGGTATTGGGTACCTACGATATTTATAAGAATATAGAGTTGAAATAAATGTACAAAAACAGAAATCTAAGTAAGATTTGAAGGCCAGAAATCATTCGGCCCTTGACTGGGATACTTAGCTTTTAATTATATTCTGCAAAGATGTCTCAGATAATTCAATAATAAATGGCATAGGACCTTGCACCTTGGATGATTGAATGTAGAAGAGAACATCCAGTCAAAAAGGGATAGTAGGTAGGATTAAGAAGATAGTCGGTAGGTTTAGGAAGAAGAGTGAGTATAGGATTTGTATCAAAAGTTCTTTCCTAATAGGGTTTTGGTTAGAGGGTGAATGTTAATGTCAGCACATATGAAGAGTGAGTCACTATGATGAGCTTGGGAAAATATGTAGAAAAGCAGATATCAATAGAGACATTATGAAATCATGCAAAGTATAAAATGAGTGATAGGATTAGACATTTTCTACATGGTTGAGTTTCAATATATAATCTTATGAAGAAACAAATATGTCGTCACCAATAGGATTGACATTTGAGAGCATTAGGCAACCTGGACATGGATGTTTTAGTAATCCATGTACAATTTCCCTTTTGGCTTTGGTACAGTCTTAAGTGTGACCTTCACATTTTTAGTTCCGAATATTACTGTGATAAAATGTTTATGTAGATCAGGTGACATGAGTATTTCTACCACCTTTTCTGGGAGCAATATATTGAAGACATAAAATTAGTTTTGGGGGTACAAAGAGGTGTACCCTGTGTCTATGAATATAGAGATAAAGCATGAATAGACCATAATGTGAATAAATAATATAAGTTGTTCCAAATTTAAATTATGTATTGAACTGATATCTGAAAAATTACAGGAAATCTTATATTGATATACAATCATTCATTCTGACCAATTATACATCAAATGGTAATATTAGTGTTTTGGTTTATCATGAAGAGTGTGTGAGTTTGCTTCAATAGTGATTATGGAAATTGAAAATAATGTGTTTGGAAAGAATTCTCATGAAAAGACCAGTCAAGAAACCCTGATAATACATGTGTTCTGAAGCAATAAGTGATTAAAGTTGAAACAAATGCCTATAAATTTGTGAACTTGTGGATGAAATGTATATCCTATGATGTGCAAACCCTGAAGAAATAGTAATGTACCAGTGTTGAATACAAATGAACGTCAAATTACATATCATGTGCCATAGGAATCTACTTGCATTGATGTTAGACTGGGTTAGTTACTGTAGAATTATTAGGATTTGTATGCACCATTCACTGAAGTTAGTTTTCAGTACTAGGAAACAAACATGTATTTCAGTTAAATGAATATGTCTGAGAATAATCTTGTGAAAAGTTGATTATAAATCCAAGTACATGAACATGAATGAATTAAGAGAGTGTATATAAGACACATATTTCATATTTTGAAAAATCTACAGAGTGTATGTATATATACAAAAAAAACACAAATAGACATTAAAAAGTAGCAATATATATGCCAAACAAAATTCATCATTAAATATATATCGTCCACAGATGCAAAAATATTTATTTTACTGAACATGAGCTTATGTATAATGTTGTTCTACTAGGAAGCTTGTAGGTTGAATTTTCAGTTCCAACAGCGTTTAAGAGGAGTGAACTCTTCTCACAATTTGTATCTGCCAAGTCAGCCACCTCCCAAAAATGTACATGTGATACCTGGTAGGATTCTATATATGTATATAAATATACATGGGTGAAATGGCTACAGAGAATTGGAAACAAGAATTCACATATCTGTTAACTTTAAAAACACATGGAGAACTATTTCAATTAAAAATTGACTAGATTTATAACTCCTACCTTATATAATGCAAAAGGCAAGTCCAAATATACAACATGCCTCCTCTGAACTGCTTGTATTTATATTTGTTTGGGTTATTTTTCTCCTTTTTATTAGGTTGAGTAGTCTGAGCCTAATAGGTTCGGGTTAGTGTCAGGGATTCACTATTTCAATAGGAAAATTGAAAAATGAATCCAATGTGTATGCAAATATGTGCTGCATAAATATCCTTCCACTCTCATCCAGAGCAATGCCTTGTCAATACCTTTGCCCCAATTAAGACACAATTGGAGGAGAAGAGTTAGAAAATCAGTGAATACATATCTGGAATGGAAATGCTCGGGAGTTCACAATCTTGGAGGTGGTAGAGGAGTTTCCAAAAGTAAGGGACTGGGTTAACACTCCACAAACATGGAGCTCTTCTGGCCTAAAAACTTTTTGAGAAACTTTCTGTGAGGTTGGGCACTTGAAAAATATGTTGTTGTCAGGAGATTTGACTTCTTTGCGTGAGACCATCAAAGCTGGGTCTGCATTTATGTGACCTGGAGGACATGGCTTCTTATATTCCAATAAAGATGAGCAGCAGTGCTGCATTATCTCTTTGTAGGTAAACTTTGACCACTGGGGACTAAGTTTCTCCCCATGTGGACTGTGAAGCCATTTGGTCCTGGTCCACTTTTTGTCATGTTTTTGCTACTGCACTCGGAGTTTGGTATTTGCTTCATGACATACAAGGAGCTAAACTGGGACACAATGCTGGAGGGAGTTCTGTCACGTGTGGTGTGCCAGGGTATGCAGGAGAATGCACCAACCAGGCTTCTATCCCTCATAGCTTGCCCCATTGCCCCCTTGTCCATATCAACCTAATTCTGAACATTGCCCTGAAACCTCTCCATATAACAAGATGCCTTTACATATAAGGGTCTGCTGGCTGCACCATGTAAGTAACATGCCATTTGGAATACAATGGTAGATCCTCATGACCCTACCACTGGTGATTTATCACACACCTGCCCAAAACTGCTCTAGGCCCACTACTCAGCAGGCTCTAACTTACTGGCATCTCTGTACTACACCATTTTCATGAAACCCAGTCAATCAAGGCACTGTCTGGTATACTCTTGATCAGCAATAGGACATCCAAAGGTTCTCCAGTGCCACCTGGTCATGGGAATTTCAAAATTTTCATGGTATTTATCTAGCCATTTTTCAAGGATGAAGTTGGAGGCACTGTGGCTTTCAATTCATTCAGTAACCATTAAATTTTGAGGAAGCTCAATTCAATAAAAGCTCTGGAGAACTCTCACAGGCAAGGCTTCTGAAAGAGTGCCAAAATGGTCACATGATGCCAGGCCCATTAAAGTCTACAATGTGAGTCCTATGTATTTTTCGACTCTCAAATATGGCTGCCATGTCTTTGAGAATAAAATCATGTGATATCCTGGCAGAGATTCCCAGTGCTCTGTGGAAAGCCACCCTGGCCCTAGATCTCAGTTTACAAGGGCGACTCACATGCGTGGCATCCTAAAATCCAAACAAAATTCATGGAAATACTTCTCTGAGTTCAGTTTCACAACTCAGTCTCTAAGGGGAATCACACCAAAGTTCAAGCCCAAGTGGACCCAGTCATTTCTTCCAACCGCCAAACAAATGGCCAAAATTAAAACCAAAACATTCCCACATGGCCCTCATCTTCTTCCATATAGTCACTCATCGTAACCTCTGGCTGGAGTTTTCCATCAGGGGCACAGCCCAAGACTGTGTCCAAAAAAAGCTCGCTTGCCCCTCATTTGGCTAAAGTCAGGGTGGCCTTGACAGCCCTCCTGTGAACCAGAAGTGATCAAATAAGCCTGCCGTTAATACTGCCCTGTTTCTACAATTTGAGGCCTACTGACTTTCAGGTATAGATTCTATATGTGATTTGGAGTCAAGCGAAAACCCAAGCACCTCATCAGGGCTTTGAAGAACTCATTTGACCCAAAGAATCCCTATTCACACTTGATGGAGGTCAGGAACCTAACAGAGGAAGACGAGAGACTTCATCCACAATGACTGATTTTTTGCCATTATAGTTTTGGACGCACACATGGGATCATTCTTTATATCCATCATGTGCTGAGAATCTAAATCACAGCCACAAAGAAGGCCAAGAGGCTAATTCAGCCACATCCATTTCCAAAGCAATTAAGCAAAGAGCCACAGGTGATGCCTATTCATTTCCATTTCAAAACTATATTCTTCAGGCTTCACAACGGGGTGCCCTGAAGCAAAGACCTTCCAGATATTCAGTGTAACAAAACAGTACTTAAGCAAAAGGTTCAAAGCAGGGTCTCTCCACTGAGAGTTTCTTGGTCACACTGATATCTGAGTTTTCTGAGATGCTCGCCATTCTTTTCAGCTATCCAGTACATGACCATGTCACAGAGCTTGGAGGTGGTACATATCGTGGACACAAAACCATGAGCCTATTCTGGAGACTGGCCAGAATACAGGAAGAAAACATTAACTTGGGAAGATAGCAAGTGTTTCCCTTCGATAAGACAAGCTGCAGTTCATTCATATATTGGGCAGGATGAATTTTGGGAATATTTATACTTTAAAGGACACATTCATTAATGCATTTTCTTTTCTAATGTTTACAACAACGGACACAGTGGAATACACAGACATGGAAATACTTGCCTTGTCAAACGACTTACTAGAACAGTCCACTGAAAACCAAAAACAAAAAAAAAAAACAACAAATAAAAAACGCCTTTCCTACCTATTCTCAGAACATGAGACAGAACCACAAAGCCATACCCACTCCCACAAAGGCAGCTCCTTCCCCCAAGTATGTCTGTGATTAGAAGGAGTGTCCTATGACTGGTGAGCCATACTATGTTCTCCCAAAATGGCCTGTCCTCTTTCAGATCTGGTTTCCATGGCCAACTCTGTGAAGTTGTCAGGAAAAAGTGGTGAGCCACTACCTGCTTTCTCAGGAAAGGTCCCTCTTCAGAGCTCTTCTGGCATTTGGCCATCCTCACATCAGTAGGTACCAAGAAAGATTGATTTTGTCCTTGGAAAATCCAAACAAGCGAGTCCACTGGGACTGGAACTGGGACTGCCTCTGGGTGCCTGGCTTCTTGGATACCAAGTTCAGAGAGTTCCATCACCAAATAATGAGGTATGTCACTTTCTTTGGAACTGAATGAGGTCACTGCCTTGGCAACCACTTTTCCCTAACAGTTGCTTCCAAGGGTCCCATGAGATGGAGCCGGCCCCTACTTCCTGTGACACTTTCACAAGTTAGAATGAAATATCAACGATAGGCACCCAGGAACAGCTCTACACACAGGTCTGGTTTTGTCAGTCTTCTCTACAATAAGAAGAGAGAGGCTGATTAAGACACATCCCTTCATCCTGACCAGGTGTTTTGCCATGGAAGATGAGTTTTGCTCACTCAGGTCCTTTATACCTGCCTACAACTTGTACAGGTATCATTTCTGCATGGACCTTTGAGGTTCTCAGCAGGTGGACTGTCCCCTTCTTTCCTGTATTGTAAGAACAACTCTGTCCCTGCTCTTCTGTAAAATGAGATTGAGGGAACAGTGTATGTTTCGGGTTAATAACAGGTTCGATTTGTGTTAGGAATCATTCTGTGTGATGAATAATAGTGTTGGGGACCTTCGATATTTAAAAGAATATGGAGGTTAAATATAAGTATGAGAACAGAAATCTAGGTATGATTTGAAGCCCAGAAGTGCATTGAGCCCTTGATTGGGAAAATTAGCTTTGAATTATGTTCTGCAAAGATGTCTCAGTTAATTCAATACACAATGGCATAGGACTTTGTACCTTGGATGATTGAATGTAGAAGAGAACATCCAGTCAAAAAGGGATAGTCAGTAAGATTATGAAGCTATTCGGTAGGTTTAGGAAGAAGAGTGAGTATTTGATTTGGACAAAAGTTCTTTAACAATAGGGTTTCGGTTAGAGAGTGAATGTAAATGTCAGCACATATGAAGAGTCAGTCACTATGATGAGCTGGGAAAAAATGTAGAAATGCAGATATCAATAGAGACATTATGAAATCAGGCAAAGTATAAAGTGAGTGATAGAATTAGACATTTTCAACAGGGTTGAGTTTGAATACATAATCTTTTGAAGAAAAAAATATGTAGTCACCAATAGGATTGACAGTTAAGAGCATTAGGCAACCTGGACATAGATGTTTTTAGTAATCCATGTTCACTTTTCATTTAGTCCTTCGTGCAATCATAACCGTGACCATTACATTATTTGTCCAGAATATTACTGTGAAAAAATGTATATGTAGATAAGGTGACATGAGTATTTCGTCCACCATTTCTGGAAACAATATATTGAAGACGTAAAATTAGTATTGGGGGTACAAAGAGGTGCACCCTGTGTCTATGAATATAGAGATAAAGCATGAATAGACAATACTGTGAATAAATAATATAACTTGTTCAAACATTAAATAATGGATTGAACTGATATCTGGAAAATTACAGGAAATCTTATATTGATATACAATCATTCATTCCCACCAATTATACATCTAATTGTAATATTAGTGTTTTGGTTTATCATGAACAGTGTGTGAGTTTTGCTTCAAAAGTGATTATGGAAATCGAAAATAATATGTTTGGAAAGAAGTCTCATGAAAAGACCTTTCAGGAAACCTGGAGGAATGCATATATTGTAAAGCAGGAAGCGATTGAAATTCAATCAAATGCCTATAAATTTGCTAATTTGTGGATGAAATATATATCCTATGATGTGCATAAACTCATGAAATAGTAATGTACCATTGTTGAATAAAAATGAACGTCAAAATACACATCATGTCCCATAGGAATCTACTGGCATTGATTTTAAACTGTAGAAATATTAGGATTCTCGTGCATTATTCACCGAATTTAGTTATCTCTTTTTTAAAATTTTTATATATGGTTGTTCAAAACATTACATAGTTCTTGATAAATAATATTTCACACTTTGATTTATGTGGGTTATGAACTCCCATTTTTGCCCCGTATACAGATTGCAGAATCACATCAGTTACACATCCATTGATTCATATATTGCCATACTAGTGTCTGTTGTATTCTGCTGCCTTTCCTATCCTCTACTATCCCCCCTCCCCTCCAGTCTCCTCTCCTCTTCTCTCTCTACCCCCTATACAGTAATAAATTTCTCCCCCTTGTATTATTTTTCCCTTTCCCCTCACTTCCTCTTGTATGTAATTTTGTATAACCCTGAGGTTCTCCTTCCATTTTCATGCAGTTTCTCTTCTCTCTCCCTTTCCCTTCCACCTCTCATCCCTGTTTAATGTTAATCTTCTTCTCATGCTCCTCGTCCCTACTCTGTTCTTAGTTACTCTCCTTATATCAAAGAAGACATTTGGCATTTGTTTTTTAGGGATTGGCTAGCTTCACTTAGCATAATCTGTTCTAATGCCATCCATTTCCCTGAAAATTCTATGATTCTGTCATTTTTTAATGCCGAGTAATACTCCATTGTGTATAAATGCCACATTTTTTTCATTCATTCTTCTATTGAAGGGCATCTAGGTTGATTCCACAGTCTTGCTATTGTGAATTGTGCTGCTATGAACATCGATGTAGCAGTGTCCCTGTAGCATGCTCTTTTTAGGTCTTTAGGTTTTAGACCGAGAAGGGGAATAACTGGGTCAAATGGTGGTTCCGTTCCCAGCTTTCCAAGAAATCTCCATACTGCTTTCCCATTTGCCTGCACCAATTTGCAGTCCCACCAGAAATATACAAGTGTACCTGTTTCCCCAGATCCTCGCCAGCACTTGTGATTGTTTGACTTCATAATGGCTGCCAATCTTACTGGAGTGAGATGGTATCTTAGGGTGGTTTTGATTCACATTTCTCTGACTGCTGGAGATGGTGACCATTTTTTCATGTACTTGTTGATTGATTTTATGTCCTCCTCTGAGAAGTGTCTGTTCAGGTTCTTGGCCCATTTGTTGTTTGGGTTATTTGTTATCTTATTGACTAATTTTTTGAGTTCTTTGTATACTCTGGATATTAGTGCTCTATCTGAAGTGTTAGGAGGAAAGATTTGTTCCCAGGATGTGGGCTCCCTATTTTCCTCTCTTACTGTTTCTTTTGCTGAGAAAAAACCTTTTTAGTTTGAGTAAGTCCCATGTGTTGATTCTAGTTATTAACGCTTGTGCTATGGGTGTCCTATTGAGGAATTTGGAGGCGACCCCACAGTATGTAGATCGTAGCCAACTTTGTCTTCTATCAGACACCATGTCTGATTTGATATCAAGCTCCTTGATCCATTTTGAGTTAACTTTTGTGCATGGCGAGAGAAAGGGATTCAGTTTCTTTTTGTTACATATGGATTTCCAGGTTTCCCAGCACCATTTGTTGAAGATGCTATCATTCATCCATTGCATGCTTTTAGCCCCTTTATCAAATGTAAGATAGTTGTATTTTTTGGAATGGTTTCTGTGTCCTTTATTCTGTACCATTGGTCCACCCACCTGTTTTGGTACCAGTACCATGCTATTTTTGTTACTATTGTTCTGCAGTATAGTTTGAAGTCTGGTATCCCTATACCGACTGATTCACACTTCCTGCTTAGTGTTGTTTTTGCTATTCTGGGTCTTTTATTTTTCCATATGAATTTCATGATTGCTTTCTCTATTTCTACAAGAAATGCCGTTGGGTTTTGATTGGCATTGCACTAAACCTATAGAGAACTTTTAGTAATATCGCCATTTTGATGATGTTAGTTCTGTCTATCTATGAACAGGGTACATTTTTACATCTTCTAATATCTTCCTCTATTTTTCTCTTTAGGTTTCTGTAGTTTTCCTTGTATAAAACTTGCACCTCTTTTGTTAGGTTGATTCCCAATAATTTTTTTTTTTTAGTATATTGTGAATGGAGTGGTTGTCCTCATTTCCGTTTCAGAGGATTTGTCACTGATATTCAGGAATGTCTTTGATTTATGAGTGTTGATTTTATATCCTGCCACTTTGCTGAATTCATTTATTTGCTCTATTAGTTTCTTTGTAGACCCTTTTGGGTCTGCTAGGAATAGAATCATGTCATCTGCAATAGTGATAATTTAAGTTCTTCTTTTCCTATTTATATGCCTTTAATGTCTTTCATCTCTCTAATTGCTCTGGCCAGTGTTTCGAGAACTATGTTGAACAGAAGTGGTGAAAGAGGGCATACCTGTCTTGTTCCAGATTTTAGGGGGAATGCCTTCAATTTTTCTCCATTCAGAAGTATGCTAGCCTGAGACTTAGCATAGATTGCTTTTACAATATTGAGGTATGTTCCTGTTATCCCTAGTTTTTCTAGAATTTTGAACATAAAGGGATGCTGTACTTTGTCGAATGCTTTTTCTGCATCTATTGAGATGATCATATGGTTCTTATTTTTAAGTCTATTGATGTGATGAATAACATTTATTGATTTCTGTATATTGAACCAGCCTTGCATCCCACGGATGAATCCTACTTGATCATGGTGCACAATTTTTTTGATATGCTTTTGTATCTGATTTGCCAGAATTTAATTGAGGATTTTTGCCTCTAGGCTCATTAGAGATATTGGTCTGTAGTTTTCATTCTTTGAAGTGTCTTTGTCTGGTGTAGGAATCAGAGTGATGTTGACCTCATAGAATGAATTTGGAAGTTCTCCCTCTTTTTCAATTTCCTGAAATAGCTTGAAAAGTATTGGTATTAGTTCCCCTTTAAAGGTTTTGTAAAACTCTGCTGTATACCCATCAGGTCCTGGGCTTTTCTTACTTGGTAGTGTTTTGATGGTTTTTTCTATTTCCTCAATTGATATTGGTCTGTTTAGGTTGTCTATATCCTCCTGACTCAATCTGGGCAGATCATATGACTTAAGAAATTTATCAATGCCTTCACTGTCTTCTATTTTATTAGAGTACAAAGATTCAAAATAATTTCGGATTATCTTCTGTATATCTGAAATATCTGTTATGATATTGTCTTTTTCATCCTGTATGCTAGTAATTTGAGTTCTCTCTCTTTTTGTCTTCGTTAGCATGGCTAAGGGTCTGTAGATTTTTTTTATTTTTTCAAAGAACCAAATGGGTTGATGTGTCTGCTGTGCTTGCAGGCCGCTAGTCCTGTTCCGCCGGTCAGTTGCAGGTCTGCCTACCTTGCGGGAGCGGGTGGTGGCTCTGCTTTGGCCCTACTGCAATTGGGGTGTCGTGACTACCATGCTGGCAGATCGCTGGGCCTGTTCCGGGTGCAGGCAAAGACTCTGCTCTGCCCCTACTCCAATTGGGTTGACGTGACTACCACGCCGGTGGGCCGTTGTGCTTGTACTGGGCACGGGAGAAAGCTCTGCTCTGCCACTACTCCAATTGGGGTGTCATGTCTACCATGGTGGCAGGCCTCTGGGCCTGTTCCGAAGGTCAGTCACAGGTCTGCTTTTGTGGCGGGCGCGGGGGGGCAGCCTGCTTGGCCCCTACTACAATTTGGGTGACGTGACTACCACACCAGCTGGTGGCTGGGCCTGATCCGGGAGCAGGCAGTGGCACTGCTCTTTCCCTACTCCATTTGGGGTGACGTGGGTACCACGCCTGCGGGCCTGATGAATCTTCCTCTATGTTTCTAGAGAGAATTACGGAGGCATATAGGAGATATACTCCTTTCGATCCTCATGCAGAGGATCAAAAATCATCTGTCACAATGGCCTTTATTGGGCATGCTGCCTTGGATATTTAAAGAAAGTTACAATGCTTAGATGGATTACAAGATATGACTTTGAGAGATTTAGTCAGAGAAGCCGAGAAAGTATACTATAAGAGAGAAACTGAGGAAGAGAAGGGAGCAAAAGGAGGATAAAAGAAACAAAAGACAGACTAAGGAGTTGACTAAGGTCCCGGTCACAATAACAAAAAGGCCAGAAATTAAGAAACAGGGAGACAGGAAGGGATACCTGGTCCCACGCCAGAGGCCACCCCTGACCTCAGATCAATGTGCCTACTGTAAAGAAAGAGGACACTGGGTTCAAGAGTTCCCTAGAAAGAGGCAGCCACGCCAGCCAGCCTTTCTGACTCTTCAGCATGACTACGAAAGTCGGGGCTCAGATCCCCTCCCTGAGCTCAGCGTATCTTTTGAAGTGGAGGAGACACCAGTAAACTTTGAAGTGGATACAGGGGCAATAAACTCAGCCCTTAAGGCCCCATTGGGCCCTCTATCAAATAAAAGGTCTCTAGTTCAAGGGGCTAATGGCAGTAAATATCGGACTTGTATAACTAAGAGGATCATGGACCTGGGGAAAGGAAAAATCCATCACTCCTTTTTAGTAATCCCAGAATGCCTGGCAGACTTTTGCTGTACGTCATGGGGATGTGAGCATACAGGGGCTGCCTGATGGAACACAAACTCCTCATCAAATTCAGTACACAGCATTGGCCATATTACCAATTAGATAACCAAAACCGATGGCCCCCAGAGGGGTCTCTTGATCCTCAAATTCTGCGTGACCATTTTTTTTAAAGAGAGAGGTGAGAGAGAGAGAGACAGAGAGAATTTTTAATATTTATTTTTTAGTTTTTTGCTGGACACGACATCTTTGTTTGTATGTGGTGCTGAGGATCGAACCTGGGCCGCACGCATGCCAAGCGAGCGTGCTACAAATGAGCCACATCCCCAGCCCTGTGTGACCTTTTTAACTTCTGCAAGTGCTCAAAAGGGTGAAAGGAGATTCCCCTATGGGCATGCCTTTTCCATCCTTCACTCATATCCTGAACTATGCTTATCCAATCAATCCTCACCTTCAGCCTTGTGCTCTAGAGTCTCTGCTGTCACTCTCACCTCAGCAACCTGATTTCTCCCCTCCAATTATTAGATCAAAAACCCAAATCTCTGCTGGTTCTCAGACCATCGCCATCTTGCTGAAGTAGCAGGTACTCAGGTTCCCATTCACCGACTCACTCCTCTCTTCTCCTGTCCGTGCCCGCCCCGGGTCCCACCAGGTCCTCTTACCAGCTAACACAAAGCTGAAACTAGCTGAGGAGAGCCCTCAGACTCCTATCAAAGATGTAATGAAAATGGCCTTTAAAGTTGCTTTGTCATCACTGAAAACAGTTTACTAAAAATTTAAAGTCCCTCACATGCATTTTGGGATACTCACTCTTGTCTTCCCCTCTGGTCTACCTGTTCTACAGCTCAAGTTTTTGTTGCTAGGAAAATCCCAAACCCCTTTCCCATTATTCTTTTACATCTCTCCTTCCTTATTCTCAGATCCTCAGAGCTGCTGTCAGCCCCACCTTCCCTGTCTTCCCCTTCTGTACCAGGCCTACAGAAAATTCTTAACTGACTTTCTACAGAAGTCTTCACCATGGCTGACTTTAGGACTTTCAGCAAAAGAGTCCCTATAAAAGAGTTCAATGTAGATAAACTTCCTCTTTTAGTGTTGCCTTGTTCTACTTGGCCACTGGCTAAAAAAATAAGCACTTCTATGCTAGACACCCCATTACTTGTTTTCCACAAAATAATGAACAAGGCCTCTGGCCATGAGCTGGGGCTTTACAGAGATGGCTATATTTCTAAGATAAAGAAGTTACCATCAGGGCTCCATGGTAACAGCTGTCAGGGGTGAAAAATAAGAAAGGTAGGAAAAAGCTCTTTCCCTCCCAGGTGTCCTTGAAAAGTTAACTTGCCCAGAACTGAGGTAAAAACAGAAACAACAACGGCTTTTTTGAACTTCTGAAGACTGTGAACTTCTGAGCCCCTTCCCTTACATGTTGGGTACAAAATTCTGAAACTACCTAAACTTGAGTTTCAGGAGAATAATTGATTACAACAGAAGCAATGCCCTCTGAATCTGGTTGCAACCAAATAGGACGGTTTCCCTGTCTTCGTTGCTATCTTAGGTACCTTGCCTTGTCCGTCCCTACAACAGCATAATTGTATATAATTAAACATTGTTTATGTTTTAAAGAAATTGTCAACAGATGTGATTAATTGTGTAATGGTGCAGATGTTTCCCAGAGTGCTCTGTCATGATGCAGGTTCATTTGAAAATGAAATAGAGGGGCATACAACCCGTTTCCACTGGGGACATATATCCCTCACTTTAGCCATCCTATTCGGAATAGGTGTTGCTTCAGGGGTGGGCACAGGAACCACTGCCCTCGTCCATGGACACAACAAATGACCCAATTAGAAGAAGCAATAGACCAAAACTAAGATATTAGATACCTCCATCAGAGCTTTGCATGAATTTTTAACCTCTCTCTCTGAAGTTGTTTTACAGAACAGGCGAATGACACAAAACACACACACACACACACACACACACAGAAAAAAAAATAGCAAAATATATGTCAATCAAAATTTTCATAAAATATATATCATAAAAAGATCCAAAAATATTCATTTTACTGAACATGGATTTATGTATAATGTTGTTCAACTAGCAAGCTCACCCATTGGTTGAATATTCAGTTCCAACACGGTTAATTAGGAGTGATCTCTTTTCACAATTTGTATCTGCCAACTCATCCACCTCACAAGAATGTATGTGTGGTACCAGGTATGATTCTATATATCCATATAAAAATATATGTGCTGAATAGGCTACAGAGAAAGGGAGACAGGAATTCACAATTTTTTAACTTTAAAAACACATGGAGAACTATTTCAACAAAAAATTGACTAGATTTAACTCCTACTCTGTATCATGCAAAAGGCAAGTCCAAATATACACCATGCCTCCTCTAAACTGCTTGTATTTCTATTCATGGCAATACTTCTCTGAGTTCAGTTCCAGAACGCAGTCTTTAAGGGAAATCCCAACAGAGTTCAAGCCCAGGTGGACCAAGATATTTCTTACAACCACCACACAAATGACCACAATTAAAAACAAAACACTCAAACATGGTCCTCATCTTCTTCCATATAGTCACTCATCGTAACCTCTGTCTGGAGGTTTCCATGAAGGGCTCACCCAAAGACAGTGTCCAAATAAACTCCCTTGCCCCTCATTTGCCTAAAGTCATGTTGGCCTGGACACCCTTTCTGTGAACCAGGAGTGATCAAATAAGCCTCCCGTTAATACTGCTCTGTTTCTCCAATTTGAGGCCTACTGACTTTCAAGTATAGATTCTTTATGTGATTTGTAGTCATACGAAAACCTAAGCACCTCTGCAGTGATTTGAAGAACTCATTCGACCCAAGGAATACCTATTCTCACTTGATGGAGGTCAGGAACCTAACAGAGGAAGACGAGAGACTTCATCCACAATGACTGATCTTTTGGCAATTATGATTTTGGATGCACACATGGGATCATTTTTAGATCCATCAGCTGCTGAGAATCAAAGTCACAGCCACATACAAGGCCAAGAGTCTAATTAAGACACATCCCTATCCAAAGCAACTAAGAAAGAGCCACAAGTGATGCCCATTCATTTCCATTTGAAAACTGTTTCCTTCAGGCTTCACAAAGGGGTGGCCTGAGGCAAAGACCTTCCTGATATTCAGGGCAACAGAACAATAGGTAAGCAAAAGGCCAAAAGCAGGGTATATCCACTGAGACTTTCCTGGTCACACTGATATCTGAGTTTTCTGAGATGCTGGCCATTCCCTTCAGCTATCCTGTACATGGCCATGTCACAGACCTTGGAGTTGTTGCATATCTTGGACACAAAACCATGAGCCTATTCTGGAGAGTGGCCAGAATTCAGAAGAAAACAGGGACTTAGGAAGGTAATAGGTATTGCTCATCCATAAGGCAAGCCGCACTCCATTCATAAATTAGGCAGGATGCATAATGGGAAGCTTTCTACTAGACAGGACACATCCATTGTTGCATTCTCTTTTCTCATGTCTACAACCACGGACACAGTGGGATACACAGACATAGAAACACTCATTTTGTCAAACGACTTACTAGAAACAGTTCACTCCAAATCAAACAAACCGCCTTCCCTACCTATTCTCAGAATATGAGACAAAACAACAAACCCACACTCACAAAGGCACCTCCTTCCCTCAAGTAGTTCTGTGACTCTCTGGAGTTAACTCTGACTGGTGGGCCATATTATGTTCCCCCGAAATGGCGTGTCCTCTATCAGATCTGCTTTCCTTGACCAACTCTGTAAAGTTGTCAGGAAAAAGTGGCGAGCCACTACCTGCTTTCTCAGGAAAAGTACCTCTTCAGTGCTCTCCTGGTATTTGGCTATACTCACATCATTAGGTACCGAGAAAGACTGACTCTGTCCTTGGAAAATCCAATCAAGTGAGCCCACAGGGACTTGGACTGGGATTGCCTCTCGGTGTCTTGGTTCTTGGATAGCAAGTTCAGAGAGTTCCATCACCAAGGAAATTAGATATGTCACTTTCTTTGGAACTGAATGAGGCCACTGCCTTGGCACCCCTTTTTCCTAACAGTTGCTTCCAAGGGTCCCATGAGATGGAGGCTGCCCCTACTTCCTGTGATACTTTCACAAGTTAGAATGGTATATCAACCATAGGCACCCATGAACAGCTTTCCACACAGGCCTGATTTGGTCCATCTTCTCTACAATAAGAAGAGAGAGGCTGATTAAGACACATCCCTTCATCCTGACCAGGTTGTTTGCCATGGAAGATGACTTTTGCTCTCTCAGGTCCTTCATAGCTGCCTATAACTTTTCCGGGTATCATTTCTGTATGGACCTTTGAGGTTTTCAGCAGGTGGAAGGTCCCCTACTTTCCTGTATTGTAAGAACAACTCCGTCCCTGTTCTTCTGTAAAATGAGATTGAGGGAACAGTGTATGTTTAGGGTTAATAACAGGTTCAATTTGGGTTAGGAATCATTCTGTGCGATGAATAATGGTATTGGCAACCTGTGAGATTTACAAGAATGTAGAGGTGAAATATAAGTATGAAAATAAAAATCTAGGTATAATTTGAAACCCAGAAGGGCATTGGGCCCTTGATTGGGATACTTAGCTTGATTTATGTTCTCTAAAGATGTCTCAGATAATTCAATATACAATGGCATAGGACCTTGTACCTTGGATGATTGAACGTAGAAGAGAACATCCAGTAAAAAGGGATAGTCAGTAGGTTTAGAAAGATTGTCGGTAGGTTTAGGAAGAAGAGCGATTATAGGATTTAGACCAAAAGTTCTTTAGCAATATGGTTTCGGTTAGAGAGTGAATGTAAATGTCGGCACATATGAAGAGTCAGTCACTATGATAAACTGGGAAAATATGTAGAAATGCAGATATCAATAGAGACATTATTGCATCAGGCAAAATATATAGTGAGTGATAGGATTAGACATTTTCAACAGGGTTGAGTTTGAATATATAATCTTAGGAAGAAACAAATATGTTGTCACCAATAGGATTGACATTTGAGAGCATTAGGCAGCATGGACATGGATGTTTCTATTAATCCATGTTCACTTTCCTTTTAGGCTTTGGTACAGTCATAAGTGTGACCTTTACATTTTTTTTCAGAATATTATTGTGATAAAATGTATATGTAGATCAGGTGACATAAGTATTTCTTCCACCATTTCTGGTAGCAATATATTGAAGACGTAAAATTAGTATTGGGGGTCCAAAGAGGTGTACACTGTGTCTATGAATATAAAGATAAAGCATGAATAGAACATACTGTGAATAAATAATATAACTTGTTCCAACTATAAATAATGGATTGAACTGATATCTGAAAAATTACAGGAAATGTTATATTGATATACAATCATTCTTTCCAAAATGGTATACATATAATGGTAATATTAGTGTTTTGGTTTATCACGAAGGGTGTGAGTTTTACTTCACCAGTGATTATGGAAATCGAAAATAACTTGTTTGGAAAGAAGCGTCATGAAAAGACGAGTTCAGAAACCCTGATAATACTTGTGTTCTGAAACAGGAATTGATTAAAGTTGAAACAAATGCCTGTAAATTTGTGAACTTGTGGATGAAATATATATCGTATGATGTGCAAAAACTGAAGAAATAATAATGTACCAGTGTTGAATACAAATGAACCTCAAATTACATATCATGTCCCATAGGAATCTACTTGCATTGGTGGTAAACTGGGTCAGTTACTGTAAAATTATTAGAATTTGTAGGCACCATTCACTGAAGTTTGTTTTCAGTACTAGGAAACAAATATGTATTTCAGGTGGATGAATATTTCGGAAAATAATCTTGTGAAAAGTTTATTATAAATCCATATACATGAACATGAATGAATTTAGAAAGTGTATATAAGACACATATATTTTATATATTGAAAAATCTGAATAGTGTGTGTGTATATATATATATATATATATATATATATATATATATATACACACACACACATACAAACTACACACAGACATTAAAAAGCAGCAATATATATGAAAATCAAAATTCATCAGGAAATATATATCATCCACAGATGCAAAAATAATTATTTTACTGAACATGAGTATATGTATAATGTTGTTCTACTAGAAAGCTCCCCTATAGTTTGAATCTTCAGTTCTAACAGCGTTTAAGAGGAGTGATCTCTTCTCACAATTTGAATCTGCGAAGTGAGAAACCTCACAAAAATGTACGTGGGATTCCTGGTAGGATTCTATATGTGCATATAAATATACATGTGTGAATTGGCTACAGAGAAAGGGAAACAGGATTTCACACATTTGTTATCTTTAAAAACACATGGAGAACTATTTCAAATAAAAATTGACTAGATTTATAACTCCTACCATATATAATGCAAAAGGCAAGTCCAACTATACAAGATGCCTCCTCTGAACTGCTTGAATTTCTATTCTGTTTGGGTTATTTTTCTCCATTATATTAGGATGAGTTGTCTGATTCTAGTAGGTATGGGTTAGTGTCAGGGATTCAGTATTTCAAAAGGAAAATTGGAAAATGAATTCAATGTGTAAGCAAATATGTGCTTCACAAATATCTGTTAAGGTCTGATATCCTCTCACTCTCATCCAGAAAAATGCCTTGACATTACCTTCACCCCAGGTAAAACATAATTAGAGGAGAAGAGTTAGAAAATCAGTGAATACATATCTGGAATGGAAAATGCTCAAGAGTTCATAACCATGGAGGTGGTAGAGGAGTTTCCAAAAGTAAGGGACAGGGTAAACACAACACAAACAGGGAGCTCTGAGAGCCTAAAAACTTTTTGAGAAACTGCCTCTGAGTTTGGGCACTTGAAATATATGTTGTTGTCAGGAGATTTGGCTTCTTTAGTAGTGAGACCATCAAAGCTGGTTCTGCATCTATGTGACCTGAAGGACATGGTTTCTTATTTTCCAATGAAGATGAGGCAGCAATGCTGAATCCTCTCTTTGTAGGTAAACTGTGACCACTGAGGACTAAGTGTCTCTCCATGTTGACTGCGAAGCCATTTGGTCCTCCTACACTTTTTGTGGTGTTTTTCCTGCTGCACTGGGAGTTTGGTATTTGCTTCACGAAATACCAGGAGCTCAACTGGGACATATTGCTGGAGGGAGTTCTGTCACGTGTGTTGGGTCAGGGTCTGCAGGAGAATGCACCAACCAGGCTTCTATCCCTCCTAGCTTGCCCCATTGCCCCCTCGTCCATATCAACCTGATTCAGAACATTGACCTGAAACCTCACCATATAACAAGATACCTTTACATATAAGGGACTGCTGGCTGCACCATGTCAGTCACAAGCCATTTGGAATCCAATGGTAGATCCTCATGGCCCTACCACTGATGTTTCATCACACACCTGCCCACCACTGCTCTAGGCCCACTACTCAGCAGGCTCCAACTTACTGGCATCTCTGTTCTACACCATTTTCATGAAACCCAGTCAATCAAGGCATTGTCTGGTATACTCATGATCAGCAACAGGACATCCAAATGTTCTCCAGTGCCACCTGGTTGTGGGAACTTCCAAAAATTCATGGTATTTATCAAGCCATTTTTCAAGGATGAAGTTGGAGAAACTCTGGGTTTCAATTCATTCAGGAACCACTAAATGTTGAGGAAGCTAATTTAAATGAAAACTCTGGAGAACTCTCACAGGCAAGGCTTCCCAAAGAGTGGGGAAAAGGTCACATGAAGCCAGGCACATTGAGGTGTAAAATGTGAGGTCCATGTGTGTTTTGACTCTCAACTATGGCTGCAAGTTTTTCACAATTATATCATGTGATATGCTGGCTGAGATTCCCAGTGCTCTGTGGAAAGCCAGATCTCAGTTTCCAAGGGCAACTCTCATGCATGGCCTCCTAAAATCCCAAAACAATTCATGGCAATACTTCTCTGAGGTGAGTTCCAGAACTAAGTCTCTATGGGGAATCACACCAGAGTTCAAGCCCAGGTGGACCCAGACATTTCTTCCAACCGCCACACAAATGACCACAATTAAAACCAAAACACTCCCACATGGCCCTCATCTTCTTCCATATATTCACTCATCATGACCTCTGGCTGGAGGTTTCCATGAGGGGTGCAGCCATTGGAGGTGTCCAAAATAATCTCACTTGCCCCTCATTTGCCTAAAGTCAGGGTGGCCTGGACACTCTTAATATGAACCAGGAGTGGTCAAATAAGCCTGCCGTTCATGCTGCTCTGTTTCTCCAATTTGAGGCCTACTGACTTTCAGGTATGGAATATTTATGTGAAATAGAGTCATGAGAAAAGCCAAGCACCTCGGCAGAGATTTCAAGAACTCATTTGACCCAAAGGATCAGTATTCTCACTTGATGGATGTCAGGAACCTAACAGAAGAAGGCGAGAGACTTCATCCACAATGACTGATCTTTTGGCCATTTTGGTTTTGGATGCGCACATGCGATCATTCTTTGGATCCATCATGTGCTGAGAATAAAAATCACAGCCACATACAAGGCCAAGAGGCTAATTCAGACACATCCCTTTCCAAAGCAATTAAGCAAAGAGCCACAGGTGATGGATATTCATTTCAAATTTAAAACTGTTTTCTTCAGGCTTCACAAAGGGGTGGCCTGAGGCAAAGACCTTCCTGACATTCAGGGCAACAGAACATAAGGTAAGCAAAAGGCCCAAAGCAGGGTTTCTCCACTGAGACTTTCCTGGTCACACTGATATCTGAGTTTTATGAGATGATCTCCATTCTCTTCAGCTATCCAGTATATGGCCATGTCACAGAGCTTGGAGGTGGTACATATCTTGCACACAAATCCCTGAGCCTATTCTGGAGACTGGCCAGAATTCAGGAAGAAAACAGGAACTTAGGATGATAGCAGGTGTTGCCCATCGATAAGACAAGGTGCAGTCCATTCATAAATTGAGCAGGATGAATTATGGTAAGATTTATACTAGACAGGACACATCCATTAATGCATTCTCTTTTCTAATGTCTACAACAATGGACATAGTCGGATACACAAACATAGAAACACTCACCTTGTCAAATGACTTACTCGAAACAGTCCACTTCAATCCAAACAAACCGCCATTCCTACCTTTTGTTAGAACATGAGGCAAAACCACAAACCCACACCCACTCCCATAATGGCACCTCCTTCCCCCATGTAGATCTGTGACTATCTGGAGTGTCCTCTAACTGCTCGGCCATACTATATTCCTTCGAAATAGTCTGTCCTCTCTCAGGTCTGGTTTCCTTGGCTAACTCTGTGAAGTTGTCAGGAAATAGTGGTGAGCCACTACTGGCTTTCTCAGAAAAGGTACCTCTTCAGTGCTCTCCTGGCATTTGGCCATGCTCACATTAGTAGGTACCAAGAAATACTGACTCTGTCCTTGGTAAATCCAAACAAGTGAGACCACTGTGACTGGGAATGGGATAGCGTCTGGGTGCCTGGCCACTAGGATACAAAGATCATAGAGTTCCATCACCAAGGAAATGAGGTATGTCACTTTCAATTGAATGAATGAGGTCACTGCCTTGGCAACCAGTTTGTCCTAACACTTGCTTCCAAGGGTCCCATGAGATGGAGGCTGCTCCTACTTCCTGGAACACTTGCACAAGTTAGAATGGTATATCAACCATAGGCACCTGGGAACAGCTCTCCACACAGGTCTGGTTTAGTCCATCTTCTCTAACATAAGTAGAGAGAGGCTGATTCAGACACATCCCTTTATCCTGACCAGGTTGTTTGCCATGGAATAGGACTTTTGCTCTCTCAGGTCTTTCATACCTCCCTACAACTTCTCCAGGTATCATTTCTGCATGGACCTTTGAGGTTTTCAGCAGGTGGAAGGTCCCCTAATTCCCTGTATTTTAAGAACAACTCTGTCGCTGCTCTTCTGTAAAATGAGATTGAGGGAACAGTGTATGTTTAGGGTTAATAACAGGTTCAATTTGGGTTAGGAATCATTCTGTGCGATGAATAATGGTATTGGGAACTTGCGATAATTAAAAGAACATAGAGGTGAAATATAAGTATGGAAACAGAAATCTAGGTATGATTTGAAGCACAGGACCTTGTACCTTGGTAGATTTAATGTAGAAGAGAACATCCAGTTAAAAATGGATAGTCGGTAGGATTAGGAAGATAGTCGGTAGGTTTAGGAAGAAGAGTGAGTATAGTATTTGGACCAAAAGTTCTTTAGCAATAGGGTTTCGGTTAGAGAATGAATGAAAATGTCAGCACATATGAAGAGTCAGTCACAATGATGAACTGGGGAAAATAAGTAGGAAAGCAGTTATCAATAGAGACATTATGAAATCAGGCAAAGTATAAAGTGAGTTATAGGATTAGACATTTTCAACAGGGTTTAATTTGAATATATAATCATTGGAAGAAACAAATATGTTGTCACCAATAGGATTGACATTTGAGAGCATTAGGCAAACTTCACATGGATGTTTTTAGTTAAATATTTTCACTTTTCTTTTAGGCTTCGGTACAATCATAAGTGTGACCTTTACATTTTTTGTTCAGAATTTTACTGTGATAAAATATATATGTGGATCAGGTGACATGAGTATTTCTTCCACCATTTCTGGGAGCAATATTTTGAAGACATATACATTAGTGTTAGGGGTACACAGAGGTGTACCCTGTGTCTATGAATATAGAGATAATGCATGAATAGACCATCCTGTGAATAAATAATGTAACTGGTTCCACTTCAAATAATGAATTGAATTGATATCTAAAAATATATAAGAAATCTTATATTGATATATATATATATATATATATATATATATATATATATATATATATATATATATACACACACACACACACACGCACACGCACAGACATTAAAAAGTAGCATCTGACCTCATTAGCTGCGCAGGCATAGGGAGTCGTAAACTGTCTAAATGCTGTTTGTTCAGAATCACTAGGCAATGCTGACCTGACGTGGATCTGGTGCGAACAGTCTGGGCCCCTGAGAAAACACACAGAGCCCGGATCGGCTGCATAGAAGGTCAGATTTGCCTGCTTCTTGTGACTCAGAACTAACGTTCCCTCTGAAATAACTGGTCGGCCCTTCTGAATTTACAGAGGTAAAAGGCCACTGGATTGAAATGGGGCTTTGGAGACACAGTCAGGACCCATCCATTGCATTGGTCACCTGGCAAAAGGAACGAATGGTCACCATTTGCATGGGATACCACCGTGGAAGAGAACTGATGTCATGGGCAGAGGAGATAACTTCATTGAAACCAGTACGACAGGTGTGTAATTCCCTATGCATCTCTCTCCACACAGCGGGGAAACATTAAGGGCCCCTCCCAGCTCTCCCTTAAGGGGCCCTCCCAGGTCTCCCGTGAGAAAGATGGCCAGACCGAGGGAATCATGTGTGCTGTGGGACTTGTGGCGTGGAATTCCTGGCTACCGCTCCTACCAGTGCTGACAACTGAGGTCTCTTACACCAGCTAATGTGGGCATGGATACCAGAGAGCAAGCAAATTCGCTGGGGGTTCCCAGCCCCAAGCTCTATAAACTTAGGGTCTGAGGGAGGCAAACAGGGAGAGAGTGCCAAGCGTTGATGAAAACAGGGCTACCAGGAGCAGAGACCTGACGTGTAGCAAGTATTGTGGTGAGCGTCACAGTTGAGCGGAGCCTGGCTTGAGGAAACACTAGAGAAGGTCCTAGGCACTCAGGATTAGAGACCCGCCCAGTCTGGGAGGAAGAGCTGCTGCACAGTGATTGGTTCCCACCTATTGAGAGGAGAAGCTTGGCCCAGTGAGCACAGCTCCACCTACTGGAAGAGAAGTTAATTGAACTCTATGACTGCATGTATTATTATTATTATTATTATTTTATTTTTATTTTTTTCCTTTCATTTAAATTTTTTGTGTTGTTCTTTAACTTATTTTAATGTTTTTATTTTTTTAATTTTACTATTATTATTATTTTAAATTTTAATTTTCATTTTTTAATTATCATTATTATTTTAAAAAAAATATTTCTTTCTTTATTTTCTATTTTTTTCTTTTGTCTTTTCATTTCTTTTCAATTTTCTTATTCCCCCATCCTTGAATTCTACCTGCCTATTCTCATTCTCTTTAGTGACTTCTTCCCATCCCTTCTAATATCTTTCCTCCCAAGCTTCAAATAAATTTATAAGAATAAGAAGTAACTCAGCACTCAAACAGAACAAGAAGTAACATGAGCAGCATCAAAAAGCAAGAAAGAAAAGGAGTACAAACAATGAAGGATAACCTAAATATTCAGGAGGACCTAGAATTATCAGAAAAATGGTCATATAAAGAACTCAAGGAATACCTTATACAGATGAAATGGAACCTTAAAGAGGATACGAGAGAGCAAATAAATACAGTGAAAGAACACATTGAAAATGAATTACATAAACAGATAAAAGAAGAAGTTAATCTTCTTTATCAGGAGATAGAGATTATAAATATTCAAAGAATATTTCTAGAAATGAAGGAAACGATAAACCAAATTAAAAACTCAATTGAGAGTATCACTAACCGTGTGGAGCAAGTAGAAGACAGAATGTCACATAATGAAGACAAAATATATCATCTTGAAAAGAGTCTAGCCAACACAGAAAATCACGAGAAAAACATCCAAGAGATATGGTATAACATAAAAAAACCAAACTTATGAGTCATCTGGTTAGAGGAAGGTACAGAGATTCAAACTATGGGAATGAAAATTTTCCAGAAATAAAAAAGGAAATGGATATACAAATTGAAGATGCTTACAGGACACAGAGCACACAAAATCACAGTAGACCAACGCCAAGACACATTGTTATGAAGCTATCCAATATACAGAACAAAGAGAAAACTTTAAAAGCTTCAAGAGAAAGGAGGAAGATTACATTCAGGGGTAAACCAATAAGGTTAGCAACCTATTTTTCATCACAGACACTGAAAGTGAGAGGATCCTGGAACAACGTATTTCAAACATTGAAAGACAATGGATGCCAAACAAGAATTCTGTATCCAGCAAAATTCAGCTTCAGGTACGACAACGAAATAAAAATCTTTCATGATAAACAAAGGTAAAAGAATTTGCAGCCAGAAAACCACCATTGCAAAGTGTCTTGAGCAAAACACTACACGAGAAAGAAATGAAAAACAACAACCAAAACCATCAGTGGGAAGTGCCTCAGTAATGACAGAGGGCGGGGGAAAAGCTAATCATGGAGAAACAAAGTAAAGTTTAAAAAGCGATAAATATTCAAACATGGCTGGCAGTAGAAACCATATATCAATAGTTACACTAAACATTAATGGCTTAAACTCTCCAATAAAGCAACATAGGCTTGTAACTTGGATTCAAAAAACAAATCCAACAATATGTTGCCTCCAGGAGACATATCTGAATGGAAAAGACATACACAGGCTGAAGGTGAAAGGTTGGGAAAAAATATACCATGCACACGGTCCTCATAAGCAAGGAGTGGTGGCCATCCTCAAATCAAATTAAATCGACTTCAAGACTAATTTAATCAAAAGGGATAATGAAGGAAATTATATACTGTTAAAAGGAACCATTCACCAACAAGACATAAAAATTATCAATATTTACGCACCATTAAATGGTGCTGTGACGTTCATAAAACAAATTCTCCTCAAGTTCAAGAATCAAATAGCCCACAACACAATAATTATGGGTGACTTCAACACACCTCTCTCACCATTGGACAGATCCTCCAAATAAAAGTTGAATAAAGAAACTATAGAACTCAATATCACAATCAATAACATTGACTTAACTGACATATATAGAATATATCAACCATCATCAAGTGGATATAATATTTTTTAGCAGCACATGGATCCTTCTAAAAAATAGACCATATAATATGCCATAGAGCAACCTTCAGTAAATATAAAGGGTGGACTTAATACCATGAATTTTATTGGATTGTAATGGAATGAATCTGGAAACCAATGAAAAAGAAGGAAGGAAAAATCCTACATCACATTGAAAATGAACAACATGTTACTGAATGATTAATGTGTTACAGAAGACATAAATGAGAAAATCAAAAAATTCTTCAAGATAAATGAAAATACAGAAACAACATATCGGAGTCTATGGGACACAATGAAAGGTGTTTTAAGAGGGAAATTCACCACCTTGACGTCATTCCTCAAAAATAGGAAAGAACAACAAATAAATGAGCTCACACTTCATCTCAAAGCCCTAGAAAAGGAAGAGCAAAACAACAGCAAATGTAGCAGAAGGCAAGAAATAACTAAAATCAGAGCGGAAAACAACAGAATTGAAACAAAAGAAACTATTGAAAAAATTACAAAACTAAAGCTTGGTTCTGCAAAAAATAAATAAGAAGGATAGACCCTTAGCATCCCTTTATGTTCAAAACATTTGAAAAACTAGAGATAACAGGAATTTACCTCGACATTGTAAAAGCTATCTATGTTAAGCCTCAGGCTAGCATTATTCTGAATGAAGAAAAATTGAAGCATTCCCTCTAAAATCTGGAACAAGACAGAGATGTCCTCTACCACCACTTCTATTCAATATAGTTCTCGAAACACTGGCCAGAGCAATTAGACAGATGAAAGAAATAAAAGGCATGAAAATAGGAAAAGAATAACTTAAATTATCACTACTTGCAGCTGATATGATTTAATATATAGAAGACCCAAAAGGGTCTACAAAAAAAACTACTAGAAGTAAGAAAGGATTTCAGCAATGTGGCAGGATATAAAATCAACATTCATAAGTCAAAGGCATTTCTGTATATCAGTGACAAAACTTCTGAAACGGAAATGAGAAAAAAAAAACACTCCATTCACAATATCCTCAAAAAATAAAACTAAAATCCTTGGGAATCAACCTAACAAAAGAGGTGAAAGATTTATACAATGCAAACTACAGAACCCTAAAAAGAGAAGTAGAATAAGATCTTAGAAGATGGAAAAATATACACTGTTCATGGATAGGGAGAACTAATATCATCAAAATGGTGATATTCCTAAAAGTTCTCTATAGGTTTAATGTAATGCCAATCAAAATCCTAACGGCATTTCTTGTAGAAATAGAGAAAGCAATCATGAAATTCATATGGAATAATAAAAGATCCAGAATAGCAAAAGCAATTCTAACCAGGATGTGTGAATCAGGCGGTATAGCGATACCAGATTTCAGACTAAATTTCAGAGCAATAGTAACAATGACAGCATGGTACTGGTACCAAAACAGGCGGGTGGACCAATGGTACAGAATGGAGGACACAGAGATTAATCCACAATGCTACAACAATCTTCTATTTGATAAAGGAGCTAAAAGCATGCAATGGAGGAAGGATAGCATCTTCAACAAATGGTGCTGGAAAAACTGGAAATCCATATGTAACAAAATGAAACTGAATCCCTTTCTCTTGCATGCACAAAAGTTCACTCAAAATGGATCAAGGGCCTTGATATCAAAACAGAGACATGGCGTCTGATAGAAGAAAAAGTTGGCTACGATCTACATACTGTGGGGTCGGGCTTCAAATTCCTCAATAGGACATCCATAGCACAAGAGTTAATAACAAGAGTTAATAACTAGAATCAACACATGGGACTTACTCAAAGCAAAAAGTTTTTTCTCAGCAAAAGAAACAATAAGAGAGGTAAATAGGGAGCTTAAATTCTGGGAACAAATCTTTACTCCTCACACTTCAGATAGAGCCCTAATATCCAGAGTATACAAAGAACTCAAAAAATTAAACAATAAGATAACAAATAACCCAATCAACAAATGGGCCGAGGACCTCAACAGACATCTCAGAGGAGGACATATAATCAACAAGTACATGAAAAAATGCTCACCATCTCCAGTAGTCAGAGAAAGGTGAATCAAAACCACCCTAAGATACCATCTCACTCCAGTAAGATTGGCAGCCATTATGAAGTCAAACAACAAGTGTTGGTGAGAATGTGGGGAAACAGGTACACTTGTACATTGCTGGTGAGACTGCAAATTGGTGCATCCAATTTGGAAAGCAGTATGGAGATTTCTTGGAAAGCTGGGAATGAAACCACCATTTGACCCAGCTATTCCCCTTCTCGGTCAATTCCCTAAAGACCTAAAAAGAGCATGCTGCAGGGACACTGCTACATCGATGTACATAGCAGCACAATTCACAATAGCAAGACTGTGGAACCAACCTATATGCCCTTCAATAGATGAATGGATTAAAAAATGTGGCATTTATACAGAATGTAGTATTACTCTGCATTAAAAAATAACAAAATCATAGAATTTGCAGGGAAATGGATGGCACTAGAGCAGATTATGCTAAGTGAAGCTACCCAATCCCTTCAAAACAAATGCCAAATGTCTTCTTTGATATAAGGAGATTAACTAAGAACAGAATAGGTATGAAGAGGATGAGAAGAAGATTAACATTAAAACAGGGATGAGAGGTGGGAGGGAAAGGGAGAGAGAAGGGATATTGCATGGAAATGGAAGGAGACCCTCAGGGTTATACAAAATTACATACAAGAAGAAAGGGAAAAATAATACAAGGGGGAGAAATTTGTTACTGTAGAGGGGGTAGAGAGAGAAGAGGGGAGGAGAGGGGAGGGGAGGGGGGATAGTAGAGGATAGGTAAGGCAGCAGAATACAACAGACACTAGTATGGCAATATGTGAATCAATGCATGTGTAACTGATGTGATTCTGCAATCTGTAAACGGAGTAAAAATGGGAGTTCATAACCCACTTGAATCAAAGTGACAAATATGATGTATCAAGAACTATGTAATGTTTAAAACAAGCATAAATAAAAATTAAAAAAAAAGAAAACTAACTTCGGTGAGTGATGCACGCGAATCCTAATATTTTTACAGTAACTGACCCAGTTTAACATCAATGCAAGTAGATTCCAATGGTACATGATGTGTACTTTGACGTTCATTTTTATTCAACACTGGTACATACTATTTCCTCAGTTTATGCACATCACAGGATATATATTTCATCGACAATTTAGCAAATTTATAGGCATTTGTTTCACTTTCAATCACTTCCTGCTTCAGAACACATGGATTCCTCCATATTTCTTGACTGGTAATTTCATGAGACTTCTTTCCAAACACATTATTTTTGACTTCCATAATCACTTTTTAAGCAAAACTCACACACACTTCATGATAAACAATAACCCTAAGATGACAATTAGATATATAACTGGTTGGAATTATTGATTGTATGTCAATATATGATTTCTTATATATTTTCAGATAACAATTCAATCCATTATTTAAAGTGGAATCAGTTATATTATTTATTTACAGTATGTTCTATTCATGCATTATCTCTATATTCATAGACACAGGGTACACCACTTTGTACCCCCAATACTAATTTATATGTCTTAAAATATTGCTCACAGAAATGGTGGAAAAAATACTCATGTCACATGATCTACATATATATTTTATCACAATAATTTTCTGGGCACAAAATGCAAAGGTCACACTTATGATTGCACCAAATCCTAAATGGAAGTTGAATATGGATTACTAAAAACATCCATTTCCAGTTTGCATAATGCTTTCAAATGTCATTTCTATTGGTGACTACATATTTGTTTCTTCCTAAAATTATGTATTCAATCTCGATCCTGTTGAAAATGTGTAAACCTATCATTCACTTTACAATTGCCTGATTTTGTAATGTCTCTATTGATATCTTCTTTCCTATATTTTCCGCAGTTCATCATTGTGACTGACTCTTCGCATGTGCTGACATTTACATTCACTGTGTAAATGAAACCGTATTGCTAAAGAACATTTGATCCAAATTTTATACTCACTCTTCTTCCTAAACCTACCGACTCTCTTCCTAATCCTACCGACTATCCAAATTTGAGTGGATGTTCTCTTCTACAATCAATCTTCCAAGGTACAAGGTCCTATGCCATTGATTATCAATTTATCTGAGACAAACGTGCAGAACATAATTAAAAGCTAAGTATCCCAATAAAGGGCCTCATTTCCTTCTGGGCTACAAATCTTACCTAGATTTCTGTTTTTATACTTATATTTCACCTCTATAGTTTTATAAATATCGCAGGTTCCCAATACCATTATTTATCAATCAGAATGATTCCGAACCCAAATTGAACATGTTATTAACCCTAACCATACACTGTTCCCTCAATCTAACTTTACAAAAGAGAAGGGACAGGGTTCGTCTTGCAATACAGCAATGTAGGGGATCTGCCACCTACTGAGAACCTCAAAGGTCCATGCATATTTGATCCCTGGAGAAGATGTAGGCAGCTATGAAAGACCTGAAAGACCAAAACAACCTGGCAAACAACCTGGTCAGGATGAAGGGTTGTGTCTGAGTAAGCCTCTCTCTTCTTAATGTAGAGAAGATGGACCAAATGAGGCCTATGAGGAGAGCTGTTCCTCAAACTGGTGCGGCCAATTTGAAAAGCAGTATGGAGATTCCTGGGAAAGCTTGGAATGGAACCACAATTTGACCCAGCTATTGCCCTTCTTGGACTATTTCCTGAAGACCTTAAAATAGTGTAACTCTGGGATACTGCCACATCGATGTTCTTAGCAGTACAATTCACAATTGCTGCACTGTGGACCCAACCTAGATGCCCTTCAATAGATGAATGGATAACAAATGTGGCATTTATACACCATGGAGTATTATGCAGCACTAAAATATGACAAAATCATGGAATTTTCAGGGAAATGGATGGTAATAGAGCAGATTATGCTTAGTGAAACTAGCCAATCCCTAAAAAACAAATACCAAATGTCTTCTTGGATATAATGAGAGCAACTAAGAACAGAGCAGGGAGGAAGAGCAGGAAGAAAAGATTTACATTAACAGAGACATGAGGTGGGAGGGAAAGGGAGAGAAAAGGGAAATTGCATGGTAATGAAGGGAGACCCTCATTGTTATACAAAATTACACATAACAGGTTGTGAAGGGAATGGGAAAATAAACAAGGAGAGAAATTAATTACAGTAGATGGGGTAGAGAGAGAAGATGGGAGGGGGAAAGAGGGGGGATCATAGAGTATAGGAAAGGTAGCAGAATACAACATTAACTAATAGGGCATTATGTAAAAATGTGGATATGTAACCAATGTGATTCTGCAATCTTTATTTGGGGTAAAAATGGGAGTTCATAACCCACTTGAATCTAATGTATGAAATATGATATGTCAAGAGCTTTGTAACGTTTTGAACAACCAAAAAAAGAAAAAAAGTAGCAATATATATGCCAATCGAAATTCATCATGAAATATATATAATCCACAGATGCAAAAATATTCATTTTACTGAACATGGATTTATGTATAATGTTATTGAACTAGGAAGCTCACCCATAGGTTGAATTTTCAGTTTGAACAGCGTTTAGGAGTAGTGATCTCTTCTCACAATTTGTATCTGCCAATTCAGCCACCTCACAAGTATGTACGTGTGATACCAGGTAGGATTCTCTATGTGCATATAAAAATACATGTGCTACAGAGAAAGGGAGACAGGATTCCCATTTTTGTTAACTTTAAAAACACATGTAGAATTATTTCAACAAAAAATTGACTAGATTTATAGCTCCTATACTATATAATGCAAAAGGCAATTCCAACTACACACCATGCCTCCTCTGAACGGCTTGTATTTCTATTCTGCTTGGGTTATGTTTCACCATCATATTAGGATTATTAGTCAGAGTCTAGTAGGGTATGGGTTAGTGCCAGGAATTCAGTATTTCAAATGGAAAATTGGAAAATGAATCCAATGTGTATGCAAATATGTGATATACAATAATCTTCCCACTCTCATCCAGAACAATGCTTTGACATTAAATTTGCCCCAAGTAAGACACAATTAGAGGAGAAGAGTTAGACATTCTGTGAATACTTATCTGGAATGGAAAATGCTCAGGAGTTCACAACCTTGGAGGTGGTAGAGGAGTTTCCAAAAGGAAGGGACAGGGGTGATCACTCAACCTGATCTTTCATTAATATTGGGAGCCATCTTGCCACAAAGCCATGGAAAGATAATTTTTGCTTTACTATAAATTACTGCAAATTCTGAACCTGCTTGGAATGCCTGCCCATGCCTTGAACTCACCCATGCCTGTCTTACTGACCAGATCACAGCCCTCTCTGAAACCTTACTGAAACCTCATAAATATTGGCCTTCCCTGGCCAGACAACGACCCTCTCTGAGGCTCTAATGGTCCTCATAATTTCTGATGCTGGGGCCAGCAAATAAAAAATGTAAACTACAATTAGTGTGATGCTTGTCAAAGTTCTGTTTTCTGATACTCCCTTTTTGTGTAACTTTTTGGGCTATAAAGCTGGGGTGTAGGAAAGGTGGGGATGCTGTCTTTTTCCAGCCGTTTTGAGAAGGAGAGTCAGCCTAGCCGGTTGAACTAATAAGCTTGCCTTAATTTGATTTTAATTGGAGTCAGTGGTATTTTCTTGCATCCTGGTCTAACATTTTGGAGTTCCCCAGCGAGATGACGTTACCAGATCATAAGACCAGACTGCTGGAAATTCTGACGCTGGCCTTTCCTCCAGGGCTCAGGGCTGGAGAGCCAAGTTCCAAAGCCTTGGAGTTAGCATTTGGTCCAGGGAGCACTGCAGTGAACCATCGCACTAAAACTATTAGCAAGCACCTGGTGGAGGAGGCCTCCATAGGTAGGTGGTGCCTTTATAACATCTGATATCCGGTTAAGGGAGATATCTTCTGATGACAGAGAGGTGGCCTGGGGAGGCTCACATGTACTCCTGTCCAGGACAGTAACAAGAATTGTTCTGTCCTCTGTTCTGTTCTGTATGGAATTTCTCTGAAAGGGTAGAAAGGTGCAGCCGGGCACGCAGGAGCTCCTACCCCGGAGCTTCAGCAAGACATTTCATTGCTCCTCTGTTTTTCTGTATCTTCACCAGGTTTCTGTTTCTTTGTGTTTTGTTCTGTGTTCTATATGTTTTCTTGTTTGTTTGTTTTTGTGCATTTTGTTGTGTGATTTCTGTGGTAAAAACTTAAAGATATTGGACGTAAAAATGGGTAATAAAGCAAGTAAGCCTTACACCCTTTGGACTGTGTTCTAAAAAACTGTGTTGAAGTTTACCCCCCTTTGTTAAGCAGGATGAGAGAAGCCCCTAGCTGGCAGCCTGGAACTCACCCACTGCAGAGGGCAATGCCTGCTGGCCACCAAAGAACAGAGTATCTCCCAGGTTAACAATGGAAACTCCTTTAAAACCCCTTGTTGCTCCAGTTCAAGAGAGTCACAACCTTTGGGCAGAGTCCCCTGTGTCTCTGCTTTGTTAGCAAAGCAGTAAACCTCCCTTTTTATTTTTCTCAAACCCTGTCCTCATTATTAAATAGGTATTAATTCGCTTCAAGGTCAGAAACCGAAATTTAAGTTACAAATTTTGATAACCCCCCGACCCTGGAACTTTTTGAGAGCTGACTACTGAAATGTTAGGAGATGGAGCGAGATTGGGGTGGAACCAAACCAGAGGAGTTAATCCTATAAGTAAAAGGAGGGACTGAGGGACTCCCAGGATCTACCAAAGCCCTGTTGCTTCAGGGAATTCCTTCCTTCGTTCCCTGCACTGTAAGGATTATGCCACCTCTGTCTTCTTAAAAAAAAAGAAAAAGAAAAAGGAGACACTAAATGCAGTAAAGTCACCATGGAAACCCTTGATATTACATTTCAGGTTGCCGTCTGTGAAAACATCTGATCCCCTTGTGAGGACATGTATCCTGCCACTGGTGTAGGAGATTTTTCTCTTATCTGCTCTGTTTTTAAGGCTTCTGTCTGTCAGCCATAATCTGGAGCTCCTTTCTGTCTGTCTTGTGTCTTTGTTTCTGGCCCTTTAAGACATGTGCAATAATGTGCTGATATTATAAATTGTTTCTTGGGAATGATATTAGTTCAATGTGTGTCTAAATGATGGTGTTTTATTGTAACAATCTGGTATCTGGATGGGTTTTTGTAGCATTGCTCAATCTTGCAGTTAAAAGTCGTGTTTAGGTAATTGTTTAGTTTATGATTTCAGATAATTCATGCCAGATAACTTAAATGCTTAGGATGGAAAACTAAAGCACTCTACTTCCAAGTTGGCAAGTAACTTCCCAAACATTCAGTTTTATTTTTCACCAATTTTGAATTGGGTAGACTGAGAAAATATCACAGTGTGTACCAGTGCATTAATTTGGACAAGGATAGTAAATCATATTATGGTATCTGTTGACAAAACAAGATGTAAAGATATAAAATTTTGTGAATTTCATCTTAAAATTGTATCATAATTTTCAACATCCGAACCTCAAAATTATGGTTAAAATGCCTTAGGCCTGAGGTGTCTGCTCAGAATAGCAGTTTTACCCTGCTCCTTTCAGACCTCAGCAAGGACTTTTGTTGAAATGCAAATGAAAGAAGCCTGCAAGCTCAGTAGGAGACTGATCTGAGGCCTAAGGCAGGAAAAAAGGTAAATTGTATGCTATTTACTAATTACTGGCCAGTCATTTTTTCTAGGACTCTTATTTTTTTTCCTTAGATTCTGTATTCTTTTTTTGAGCTCATGATTTTGATCCTACAGACCTAGGTTAATGTTTTTCTGATCAGCTCTATCTTTGACCAACAGTGGAGTTTTTGAAACATTGCAATGGAGATTTCAACTGCAAAAAGCTACAAGGCCTTTACTATTATTATGTGTGCACACTTTTGTTAGTGTTGTATGTCTATATATACATATATCCCTATATCATATATATGTTATACAAATTAACACATATAAGGAGCACTCATAAAAAAAGCACTCATATAAACAAATTTTAAAACGTGGATCCAAAGATCTTAAATTCTCATGATTTAATTGGTGCAATTTAAATTGGATAAACAGATGAAAATAAATGTCTTTAAATTTAACCTTACAAGTTTTTCTAGGTGTTCAAAAATCTAATAAAATATTAATGCCGACAAAAGGCCTAATATGCCTTGGTTCTAGAACTTTTTCTTCAACAAAAAATGGTACACTGTTCAATACATTTGTCTAATATTTTGATAAATAAGTAAAGTAAATTTGATATGGGATTACTCATTCATGAGTACTTTTGTTAGATATCTGATTGATTTACTAAGGTCTGTATAAGTTTGTCCTAAAGTCTGTATAAGATTGTAAAAATCAGTCATGTGTTAAAGAGACAAAAATTTCTCAAAACATAATTTTACCCATAACATTGTGGTTATTAAGTTTTATTTTTCTAGAGCAAGCAACCATAAAAATTAAACAACTGATTAAATAAGAACTGTTATTTTAGAGCACTGTACTGCCATTTCTTTAAAAGCTAAACTTGGTTAATGTAGAAACATCAATGCAATTGTGATGCTATTAATGTGCTCATATCTTCCAGGTATACAAGTCTGTAAGGTAGAAACTCTAAAAGAGCATTATATCAAGGTGGTGTTCTGAAGTTGTATGGTAATATATATATATATATATATATATATATATATATATATATATATATATATATATATATATATACATATATACATATATATATATAGGATTTATTTACCTGTTGTCAATAAGATATGTAAACTTTTATGTTACTTTTTATATTGGGGAACAATTTAAATGTATTTTAAGTTAATGAGAGCCTAATCTATGTAAAGGTTAAAAACTTTCAGCCTTTTTTTAATTCATGTTTTAAAAGCTATATCATACGGTGTTAGCTAATGTTCATGTGACCTCAAATAATTTATGTAAACTTTGTAAAATGATATTTAAAAAACAAAGATTAGCTTTAGAATTAAAACACTTAAGATTAATAAAGAGCCCTGCCTTACCTGAGATAAGGCTCTGTGTCCCATCTTATTATGTGAGAATGACTGCGAAAGCAGTAGGTCAGATGTTATTTCATTTAAAGTTATTTTCAAAAGTTTTTTTTTTTCCTGTCAACATTACTAGCATCTCAAACAGAGGATATAATGTATAACTCAGCCAAAAATTTTAGGGTAGCTATTACACGAACTAAGTTTGTTTACTGTTGTTAATTTTATTTTGTAATTTCCTTATGGGTGATATAAAGATTCCCTGTTAGTGTTTTACAGCAGTGTTGCTTTAAGAACACAACATTGGTTAATTTAAGATAATTAGCCATCACCTACAAGACAGACAGAATAATACAGATCCCAAAAAATAAAAAGATAAATAATTTTAAATTATAGACATTAAAGCCCAGTATTCTTTATATAAGTCTGTTAAAATTTATTTGATGGATGTTTAAGATTAGGATTTAAAATTAAAGTTATATGAAAAGGGACAAGAAAACCAATATTTGGCTCTTGCCCTCTGAGTCAGTCTGTATCCAGGGAACAGCGGACTTCTCTAAATAGCTTTGCAACTCTGAACCGCATAACCTCCTGATCAGGGAGATTAATGAGACCACTGGAGAACAGAAAGCCAATCAGTGCATTTGCTAAGAAGAGGAGAGTCATCAGAGAAGGGAAACATCCCTGATGCTTCCGAGGGAAGCCACATGGTCAAGCAAGACCTGGACCCACCTAGCGCAAATGGCACTAGCAGAACTGAGAAGCTGCTCTCAAGTTTCCCCAGGAATGACTCCCATAAAATCTCAGCTGACTGTTCAGAATAGATAGAAACAAAAGTCAGTTTGACTGCTTCATCTTAAACACTTAGAAAAGACAGTTAAAAACAAATTACAGCCATTTCTGGGCATTTTATATAATAATAGTAATAATAATATTTTAAGGTATACACTTTATGTTAGCCTCCCAAAATAAGTAAGACTGGAGGCTACAAAGAAGGATTCTCAGACAGGAATGCCTGATAACTATAAAAAGAGGCTATCAAGATTATCTGCCAGTGGCAGAAGTTTTTAGTTGAAGGCCTACAGATATTCTTAACCTAAACACATAGGCTTGGTATTTGTTAGTATGATTATCCAGCAATGAGTAAGAGAATTAAAGGTTTCTCTATTAGACACAGAGGTCATACTAGTAAAAATATTTTGCAAGATCAGATGACATTAAATTATTAAACTGAATCTTATGGGGAGGGACAAATGTAACACTAAAAGTTAAATATTAAGTTGACAGTCCTGATAACTGGGGATATTAAAGACTGGTGAGGGAACTTCTATACAGTGACATGTTCCAGCTGCTGCAACATTTATTAAGTACTCATGTTTTTTTGTTTCTCTCATAGAAGAACCCATTCCCAGATGACTTTACTACCTGTTCTTCCCCATCCAGACTTCAAACCTAACTGACTTCTAAAAGGCGACTAATGTCCCTCAGGCGGTGCCCCCTCACGTCACCCTCTCTCAGCTCAGAAGAAGTCTAAATGAGTGACGCCTCTCTTCTTACAACAATGGAGACAAAAATAAATAGAATATCAATATAAGTAATTAATTAAGTCAGGTAAAATCAAGGAGACCTGTTTTTGGGTGAGTTCAAAAAATCGGGAGACTATTACCTGAGGGATTAAAATTCCCACAGTGCTCTTCCTACCCAATCAAATATATGAAAAAAACACATTAGAAAAGGGGGGAATGATTGACCCAACCTGATCTTTTATTAAAATTGGCAGCCATCTTGCCACAAAGCCGTGAAAAGATAATTTTGGCTTAACTATAAATTGCAGCAAGATCTGAACCTGCTTGGAAAGCCTGCCCGTGCCTTGAACTCACCCATGCCTGGCTCTCTGACCAGATAACAGCCCTATCTGAAACTTTGTTGACACCTCATAAATATTGGCCTTACTTGGCCAGACGACACTCTCTGAGGCTCTAATGGTCCTCATAAATTCTGATGTTGGGGCCAGCAAACAAAAATGTAAAATACCATTAGTGTGATGCTTGTCAGAATTCTGTTATTTTTAACCCCACTTTTGTGTAACTTTCTGGGCTATAAAGCTGGGCTGCTCTCCTGTTCCCAACGTTTTGGGAGGGAGAGGCAGCCAGGGTGGTGGAAATAATAAGCTTGCTTTAATCTGATTTTAATTGGAGACAGTGGTCTTTTCTTGCAACCTGGTCTAAAAGGTAAACACTACACAAACCTGGAGCTCTGCCGGACTAAAGACTTCTTGAGAAACTGCCTTTGACGATGGGCACTCGACATATATGTTGTTGTCAGAAGCTTTAGCTTCCATTCAAATGAGACCATCAAAGCTGGGTCTACATCTATGAGACCTGGAGGATATTGTTTCAATTTTTCCAAAGAACATGAGGAAGCAGTGCTGACTTCTCTCTGTAGGTAAACTGTGGCCACTGAAAGCTAAGTGTCTCCGCATGTGGACTGTGAAGCCACTTGGTCATCCTCCACTTTTCATGGTGTTTCTTTCTACTGCACTGGGAGTTTGGTATTTGCCTCATGAAATACAATGACTTCAACTGGTACACAGTGATGTAGGGAGTCCTGTCACGTGTGGTGGGTCAGGGTCTGCAGGAGAATGCACCAACCAGGCTTCTATCCCACATAGCTTGACCCTTTGACCATAGCAACCTGATTCTGAACATTGCCCTGAAACGTCTCCATATAACAAAATGCCTTTTATGGAGAGGTTTCAGACATATAAGTGATTCCTGTCTGTAACATGTCAGCCACAAGTCATTTGGAAGTCAATGGCAGAATCACATGTCCCGACCACAGATGTTTTATCACACAGCTGCACACAACAGCTTTTGGCCCACTACTCAGCAGGCCCCAACATACTGCCATCTCTGTTCTACACCATTTTCATAAAACCCAGTCAATCAAGGCACTGTCTGGTACACTCAGGATCAGCAACTGTACATCCAAAGGTTCTCCAGTGGCAGGTGGCCATGGGAAGTTCAAAAATTTCATGGTATTTATCTAGCCATTTTCAAAGACGAAGTTGGAGAAACTGTGGGTTTCAATTCATTAAGGAACCATTAAATTTAGAGGAAGCACATTTCAATGAATAATCTAGAGAACTCTCACAGGCAAGGGTTCCCAAAGACTGGCCAAAAGGTCACATGAAGCCAGCCCCATTGAGGTCTACAATGTAAGGTCCATGTGTGTTTTGACTCTCAACTATGGCTTCCAAGTCTTTCAGAAAAAAAATCATGTGATATCCTGGCTGAGATTCCCAGTGCTCTGTGGAAAGCCACTCTGGGCTTAGATCTCGGTGTCCAAGGGCGACTCTCATGTGTGGCCTCCTAAAATCCCAACACAATTCATGGCGATACTTCTCTGAAGTCAGTTCCATAACGCATTCTCTAAGAGGAATCACACCAGAGTTCAAGCCCAGGTGGACCCAGGCATCTCTTACAACCACCACACAAATGACCACAATTAAAACTAAAACACTCCCACATGCTCCTCATCTTCTTCCACATAGACACTCATCATAAACTCTGGCTGGAGGTTTCCATGAAGGGCACAGCCCAATACACTATTCAAAATAAGCACCCTTGCCCCTCATTTGCCTAAAGTCAGGGTGGCCTGGACACCCTTGCTGTGAACCAAGAGTGATCAAATAGGCCTGCCCTATATCTGATCTGCTTCTCCAATTTGAGGCCTAATGACTGTCTGGTATAGATTCTTTATGTGAATTGGTATCATAGAAAACCCAAGCCCCTATCGGCTAGGCTCTGCAGGGATTTGAAGAAATGATTTGACCCAAATGATCCCTATTCTCACTTGATTTAGCTCAGGAAGCTTACAGAGGAAAGTGAGAGACTTCATCCACAATGACTGCTCTTTTGGCCATTTTGGTTTTGGATGCACACTTGGAAACTTTCTTTAGATCCATCAGGTGCTGAGAATCTAAGCCACTGCCACCCCACCGGGCCAAGTGGCTGTTTCAGACACATCCTTTTCGAAAGCAATTAAGCAAAGAGCCACAGGTGATGCCCATTCATTTCCATTTGAAAACTGTTTTCTTCAGGCTTCACAAAAGGGTGGCCTGAGGCAAAGACCTTCCTGACATTAAGGGTAATAGAATCATAAGTAAGAAAATGGCCCAAAGCAGGGTTTCTCCACTGAGACATTACTGGTCACACTGATATCTGAGTTTTCTGAGATGCTCGCATTCCCTTCAGCTATCCAGTACATGGTCATGTAACAGAGCTTGGACGTGGTACATATCTTGGAAACAAAACCATGAGGATACTCTGGAGAGTGGCCAGTATTCAGGAAGAAAAGAGGAACTTAGGAAGATAGTAGCTGTTCACCATCCATTAGGCAAGCCGCACTCCATTTTTAAATTGGGTGGGAAGAATGCTGGGAAGCTTTATACTAGACAGGACACAACCATTGATGCATTCGCATTTCAAATGTCTACAACCACGGATACAGTGGGATACACAGACATAGAAACACTCGTGTTGTCAAACGACTTTCTAGAAACTTTCCAGTCCAAACCTACAAACCGCCATTCCTACCTATTCTCAGAACATGAGACAAAACCACAAACTCACACCGACACCCACAACGGCACCTCCTTCCCCCAAGTATGGCTGTGACTATCCTGAGTGTCCTCTGACTGGTGAGCCATAATATGTTCCCACGAAATGGCCTGTCCAATCTCAGATCTGGTCTTCTTTTCAAACTTTTAGAAGTTGTCAGGAGCCATGGTTGAGCCACTACCTGCTTTCTCAGAAAAAGCCACTCTTCAGAGCTCTCCTGAAATTTGGCCATCATCACATAAGTAGGTACCAAGAAACACTGACTCTGTCTTTGGTAAATTCAAACAATTGAGACCACTGGGACTGAAACTAAGACTTGCTCTGGGTGCATGGCTTCCTGGATCCCAAGTTCAGAAAGTTCCATCACCAAGGAAGTGTGGTAGGTCACTTCCTTCAGGAACTGAATGAGGTCACTGTGATGGAAAACCACTTTGTTCTAACAGTTGCTTCCAAAGGTCCCATGAGATGGAGGCTGCCCCTACTTCCTGTGACACTTTCACAAGTTAGAATGGTATATCAACCATAGGCATCTGGGAACAGCTCTGTACACAGGCCTGGTTTGGTCCATTTAATCTACATTAAGAAGAGAGAGGCTGATTCAGACACATTCCTTCATTCTGACCAGGATGTTTGACATGGAAGTTGACATGGATTTGACTTTTGCTCTCTCAGGTCCTTCATAGGTAAAAAGGTCGGTCAAAAGTGGGAGGAAAAGACCACCAAGAGACTGTCTCATGCCACAGCAAAAGGTTTATTGGGCGTCCAGCATGCTGCGGCTCAGAGCTAACTTCAGAGGAGCAAAGAACAAAGAGCCCCAAAAACAACTTGAGCAGAGTTTATTTACATTCTTTAGAGAGGGCAGGGACTTTGCATACATCATAGCCTCCTTTAGCAAATCAACATACCACGGGAAAATCAAATAACAACCCAAAAACATGATTAGCACATTCATTGGCAGGAAGAGGTCGGACAGGGGGTGATTGGTTAGCCCTGAGAAGGGGTATACGTTTAAACTGATTGGTTGAAGCCCTGAGATGTATACGTGATGAGCTGCACGGTTTCTGGGAAGGGGTTGTTTAGCAACTAGGTGGTCAGGGAAGATTTCAACACACATCTAATTGGCAGTTCCGGGAATTGTCTTAACTGCCACAGGAATTTCAGGTTCTGAGTGCAGCTTGGAAACTTTACAAAACCTGGTTCTTTATGTTTCAATTTTAATTTCTTTTATTCTTTCATTTCCCACTCCTTTTTCTTACTACATTTAATCTTAAAAGTAATGAATCATAATTATTGCGGGGTCTCACACTCTATTTCTGCCAGTGGAGCGTATTTCTGTCTGATTACCATGAGTTTTTCCTGCCCAATTTGAGCCTGGAGAAACGAAACTATGCGGTTAAGCAAACAAGGTCCCAAAGTTAGCAACACCATAAGGATGATCAGGGGTCAAGCTAAGCCTGATAGGAGTGTAGTTAACCAGGGGGACTGGGTAAACCATGACTCAAACCACCCTTGTTGAATCTCCCTTTCTCTCTGGCGCTCTTCAAGGCATTTTCTCAATTTACTCATGGATTCTTTTACAACTCCAGTATGGTCAGCATAAAAACAACATTCTTCTCTCAGTGCAGCAGAGAGGCTCCACTCCCTCATGAAGAGGAGGTCTAATCCTCGCCTGTCCTGTAAAACAACTTCAGAGAGAGAGTTTAAGGATTCCTACAGCACTGTGATGGAGGTCTCTAATGTATTCCAGTCTTGATCTATTGCTGTTTCTAATCAGGCCATTTGTTGTGACCCATGGATCATAGCAGCTGTTCCTGTACCCACTCCTGCAGCAGCTCCTATCCTCAATAGGATGGCTATAGTAAGGGACACTGGATGCCAGCAAAATCAGGTTGTTTGTCCCCCTAGTAGACCTTAAAATGATTCTGCATCATAATAAACCACCCTGGGAAGTATCTGCACCATTAAACAATAATTTACAAAGCTGTCAAAAACATGGGTTGAAATGCAAGGAGTTCTGACTGTGTGGAGTTCAGTACAATTAAGGTTCCTTTAATTAGTTCCCAGGGGCAGGAGTCAGCTGTACTCTGGACTGGGGAAGTAGGCAAAGATGGAAACTGGGAAGTATGAGATGGTTGAGGGGTTCTGGTAGATCTAGGCATGGGAGGTTTTGGAGGCTTAATTCCTGGCTTGAGGGGATTGGGCCCTATTGCTGTGGGATTTTCTTCCTTTTTAAGCAGGATGGTGAACCAGTGACCAAAGTCATAACGAGGGCCATAAATATAGAATCGCATTTCCCATGTATTTCCCATAGACCATGTTGTTCTGAGGTAGCCCCTTTTTTTGGAAGTGAAAGTTATATTGAGGGGGTAACATAGACTATTCTTTCCTCAGCGAGTTTTTGACACAACTTGGCTAGTGGCACATTTCTTGGGATCAATCCAGGTGTCATTTTTTCCTACCTGAATGATACTGTCTGCGGAGTTTGGGTTCAACCATGTAGCTCCCGTTTGTTCACAACCCCAAGATCTTAAATAAAAGTCACTGGGTCCTCCACAGGTTTGGGCCTGTTTGCGACTTAAGAAATCAGCTGGGCACACATAAAAATCAAGACTGGCTAGTTTACACCTGAGCTGGGGAAGATGATATCCATAATTCATGGGGTAAGGTGGTCTATGTTGCCCTGGTTTGGGTTTGAGTGGGATCTGTGTGAAGTCCTCTATGTCAGGGAGATCCCAGTCAGAGAGGCCTATGTCAAGCTGACAAATGTCCAGGTAGAGAGATGGCCACCAAGTCCATAAGAGGGCTGTATGTGAAATAGACCACACTACTTGCCCAGTAGGATTTATAGCTGCCATTGTTGCTGAACAGGCTGATGGTGATTAGGACTGCTGGTGGTCAGGGGAAGAATCCATAGCCTTACCCACACGACGGACACGCAACTTGAGAGGGTTACCAGTCTGTTCCAGTTTCCAGCCGGAGGCTGGACAGGGCGCAGGCTTGAGATGGGTGGCATGGATCCAGGAAGTGATTCCATCCACTTTCACCACTGTAAGTGTTATAAGCAGCACCTGGTATTGTCCTTTCCAGCGGCGTTCCAGGGATGATACCTGATGCCGTCTCACGTAGACGAAGACTCCCACTTGATATCGATGTGGGGTTCCCTCGTCTCCAGGCTGATAAGCACTGGCCAACTGTTTCCACAGGTATCGCTGGGTGCTGTGTTTGTTCAAGGGCTTTAAGTCTGTCAAGCAAGGGGGTGTGAAAGGAATCATTAAGTCTCAGAGTTGGGGTTAGGTCCCTTACTAAAGGAGGGGCACCATAGAGAATTTCATAAGTGGTGAGTTTACACAAAGAGGCAGAGGGTGTACTTTTTGCACGAAACAGTGCTTAAGGTAGGAGCATAGTCCAATTTTTTTATGCAGGTCTCCAAGCTTAATTTCTTTAAATTCTCTTTGATGGTTCTAATCATTTTTTCTACCTGTCCTGAGCTCTGGCATCTATAAGCACAATGTAACTTCCAATTAATCTTCAGGGTCCTGGTGAATCCCTGACTTACCTGGGCAACAAATGCCGGTCCATTATTGGACCCTATTACCTTAGGCAGGCCAAACCTTGGAAAAATGTCTTCTAGAATCTTTTTTAGCACCGTCTGAGCCGTTTCTTTCTTCATGGGGAAGTCTTCAACCAATCCTGAAAGAGTATCTACAAAGACTAGGGGATATTTAAGTCCATACCTTCCTGGCTTAATTTCAGGAAAAGTCCACTTCCCAAAATTGTCCTGGTCTGGTTCCTCGTAAGCGCTTCCCTGCAGGAAGCTTGGATGGGTAAGCATTAACTAATTGGCAGACTTGACAAGCTCTAGTCACCTTCTAAGCTATTTCTTTCCTCTGTAAGTCAGTCAATAAAAAATCCTTTCTTCGGTCCTTTAAGTGTGCCTATAACTTCTTTGAGCTTAAGTGGGTGAGCTAGTGTACGTCTTTGACATAAAGGTGGGCTTTTTGAAATTGTAAACTTGGCTCTGTAGGGTCCCAGAGTTCTGCATCTGTCTCCTCAGATGATAAGTTGCCTGAATGTTCCAGTGTGGCCAAGTCTCCTGAATGTTGATCCCCCTGGTGTGGAAAAAGTTAACAGAGTCACTCCGTTTAGGGCTGCCAATTAAGCTTCCTCATCTGCCCTTCTGTTTTTAACTGCAACGAGGTCGTTTCCCTTCTGGTGCCCTGGACACACTATAGCTAGTTCCTTAGTGCCCTTCACTGCTGAGAGAAGGTGGAGAATCTCAACTTTGTTCTTTATTTTTTTCCCAGTGGAGGTTAATAGCCCTCTTTGCTGGTAAATAGCCCTGTGCACATTAGCATTGCCAAATGCATAGTGGCTATCAGTGTATATGGTGGCCCTTTTGCCTGTTGCTAGTTCCAATGCTTTCGTAAGGGCAATCAGTTCTGCCATTTGGACTGATGTCTCTTCTGGGAGACCAGAGGATCAGATGACATTAGTTTTGCTAACTACTGCTGCTCCAGCCCACCACATACCATCTTGGAGGAAGCTGCTCTCTTTCGTAAACCATACGACTTCAGGGTGAGGCAGTGGCTGGATCCTTCAAGTCTCGTCCTATACTGGTTTCCTCTGCCAGTATGTGTTGACACTCATGAGCGACAGGTCCTGATGATTCTTCTGGCAGCCAGGTTGAGTGGAGCAGAAGGTCTAAGAGTTATTCTGTCTTTGCTAATCCAGAGGCTCTGGTAGTAGTTTATTCTGGAGTTTGATAGCCACCTATCTGGAGGTTGACAGATGATGCTCTCCAGGGCATGGGGGGCTATAATGGATAGCTTCTGTCCCAACGTTCATTAATGAGCATCTTTTATTAGAAGCGCTGCCGCTGCTATAGCTCTTAAGCAACGGGGCCACCCAGTAGCCACTGGGTCCAGTTTTTTTGATAAGAATGCTACCGGCCTTTTCCAAAGTCCCAAAGTCTAAGTGAACACTCCCCATGCTATTCCTTTCTTTTTCTCGATGTAGAGAGTGAAGGGTTTATCTATATCTGGGAGTGCTAAGGCCGGAGCAGATAGCAGCACCTTTTTTTGACATTATCAAAAGCTTGTTGGTGCTCAGGGGTCCATTGGAATTGGGCATTCCACTTTATCAGCGGGTATAAAGGGGCAGCCAGAGAGGCGAACCCAGGAATCCATCACCTGCAAAATCCAGCAGTCCCAAGAAACTCTCTGAGTTGTCTCTTATTAGATGGGGGTGGTATCTGCACAATGGTTTGTTTTCTGTTCTCAGTTAGCCATCATTTGCCACCCCTAAGAGAATAACCCAGGAAGATTACTTCTTGCTGACAAATTTGGGCCTTTTGGCAGAAGCCCTATATCCAAGCCGAGCAAGCTCGGATAATAGTGCTTGGGTCCCAGACTCATAGTTTTCCTTGGTGTCCGCTGCCAGTAGCAGATCATCCACATATTGGAGTAGTGTGACTTCGGGGTGTGCAGTTCTGAAGTCGTTTATGTCCCTGTGGAGGGCTTCATCAAAGAGAGTGGGGGGGGGTTTGAACCCCTGTGGGAGTCTAGTCCAGGTTACTTGGCCAGATGTTCCAGTTTCTGGGTCTATCCACTCAAAAGCAAACAGCAACTGACTGTCCTTATGTAGGGGCAAGCAGAAGTAAGCATCTTTTAAGTCCAGCACAGTGTAGCATTCCCGGTCCAGATTCAGAGTGCTAAGCAAATTATATGGATTGGGTACTGTGGGGTGAATGTCCTGCACTCTGTTGTTGATCTCTCTTAGGTCTTGAACAGGACTGTAGTCCCTAGTTACTGGCTTTCTTACTGGTAGCAGGGGGGTATTCCAGGCTGATTGACAGGGCCTTAGGACCCCAAGGGCCAATTATTTCTGAATATGGTGACTTATCCCATCCTTAGCTTCTTTGCTTAGAGGATATTGTTTAACACTGATTGCAGAGGCAGAGGCTTTTAATTCTACTACTATTGGAGGTTGTTTTATGGCTAGACCTAACCCAGCAGTTTCTGCCCAGGCATTAGGATAATCTTTTATCCATTTCTGTTGTAGTTTGCCTCTTTGATCAGTCCTAGGGGGCACGAAGTGTTGATGTTCATCTTCTATGGACATAGTCAATTCTGTGACTATGGGAGTTTTTACTGAAGGTTTTAGAACATCCACTTGGGGACCATCAGGGTTAAAGGTTACTCTAGCCCCGAGTTTGGTAAACAGATCCCTGTGCATCAATGGGGCTGGGCATTCTTGGATTACTAGGAAAGAGTGGTGGACTTTACATTTTCCTACTTCCATAATCCTCTTAGTTGTCCAAGCCCGATAAGTAGTGCCATTAGCCCCTTGAACTAGGGACCATTTATTTGATATGGGGCCCAGTGAAGCCTTAAAGGCTGAGTATACTGCTCCTGTATCCACTTCAAAGTTCACTGGAGGCCCCTCCACTTCAAATGTTACCCTGAGCTCGGGGAGGGGATCCGAGTCCTGACATTCCTAGTCCTCTTCTAGAGTCAGCATGGCGGGCTGCCGTGGCTTCTTCTTTTTGGGGCACTCTTTGACTCAGTGTCCTTTTTCTCTACAGTAGGCACATTGATCTGAGGCCAGGGAAAGCCTTTGGCGTGGGCCCAAGTATCCCTTTCTGACTCCCTGCTTTTTAATTTCTGGCGTATTTGCTGCTGTGAAGAAAATCTTAGCCAATGCTTTTGTCTGCCTTTTGCTCCTTTCATCCTTTTTTTCTTCCCTTTCCTTCTCTCTCCTCTGTTCCGTGTCCTCCTCAGTTTCTCTCTTATAATATACTTATATACTTATAATATATACTTATAATATATACTTATAATATATATCTTATAATATACTTTCTCAGCTTCTCTGTCTAAATCTCTTAAGGTCATATTTTGTAACCCATCTAGACATTGTAACTTTCTCTTAATATCTTGGGCAGCCTGCTCAATAAAGGCCATTGTAACAAATGCCTTTTGGTCATCTGCCTGAGGATCAAAAGGAGTATATTTTCTATATGCTTCCATAATTCTCTCCAGAAACATAGAGGGAGACTCATTAGGCCCTTGGATAATCTCTCTTACCTTTGCTAAATTGGTCGGCTCTCTGGCGGCCACTCTGAGACCCGCTATTAGAGCCCGGCGATAAGTGGACAGATGCTTCCTACCTTCAAAGGTGTTGGGGTCCCAGTTGGGTCGGTTCATGGGCCCATAGGGATGGAGAGAGAGCATCACAGGGGCTTCTGAGTTTTCTATTATCCATCGCCGGTGGGTTCTTTTAGGTTGCCCATCTTCCTCCAGGGGAGGAGGGGTTGCTGCTGCTGTGGGGAAGTCCCCTGGAGGGCTTGGGTCTGGCCCAATTGCCTCTAGCAGTGGAGAGGCTGAGTCAGCGGTGGGAGGATCATCAGGAACTGTGTTGGGGGTTGGGGAGGGAGAGTAGACAATAAGGAGGGGGTGGAGTGTCCAGTCTTGTGACTCAGGGAGAATGGAAGGAAGAGGGAGAGGAGCGGAAAGTTTGAATGATAGGAATGTGGGGGAAGGAGTATATGGCTGTTGATCTGGGTGGCCACGTGGCCCCGGCTGAATGACAATATCTCTGAATTTTCGGATTAGAGGAAAGTGGAAGGATTCTTCTGGGGCCATCTGAATTCGAGGATGGGCCATTCTGAAGCACAGAGAGTCTGCCAGGTACGGTGTTTTACTGAAAAAGAAAGATTCTGGGCCCTTGAGCGGACATCAGTCCAATGATCAAGGGTCAGGGACAGAGAAGAGGAAGTGCTTTGTCCCATAATGGGAGTTACTCAAACAGGGACATTGAAGACACAAACACAACACAAAGACAAACAGTAAACGTTTAACATGAGTCCAAGACAAAGATTTGAACTGAGTAACTGGAAAATATTGATGGGTTAGACAATAAAAACAGACAGTAAACTCAACATGAGTTCAGAACAATGACCAAAACTGAGTTACCGGCAAAACCTGATGGGCTGGCAAATCAAATCCTGAAGCAAAACATAACCGAGTTGAGGAAACTACTATTCCTTGAATTCCCTAGTCCTCCGGAGTGTCCCTCAGGGACGTGATCTTGGCTCTGTGACACGTCTGTCACACCATAGGAGAGAGCTAATGCTCTTCACCAACAGCCACTTTGCCACGCCCTAGCCTGAAACCCGAAACCAGAAAGAGGCACCTTACTTACCCCGAGAGGACTCCCTTGAGGTCTTCCATTCACCGCTCCCGGATATCTCACCTGGGGCCTCCAAATGAAAAGGTGCTGCGAACATCAAAGGAAAAGACAACAAAGAGGATTTCTCATGCATCAGCAAAGGGTTTATTGGGGGTCCAGAATGCTAGGCCTCAGAGCTCCCTTCAGAGGAGCAAAGAACAAAGAGCCCCGAGAACAACTTGAGCAGAGTTTATATACATTCTTTAGAGAGCTCAGGGACTTTACCTACATCATAGCCTCCTTTAGGAAATCATCATGTACCACGGGAAAATGAAATAACAACTCTAAAACATGATTAGCACATTCATTGGCGGGAAAAGTTGGGGCAGTGGGTGATTGGTCAGCCCTCAGAAGGGGTATACATTTAAACTGATTGGTTGAAGCCCTGAGATGTATACGTGGTGAGATGCACGGCTTCTGGGAAGGGGTTGTTAAGTAACTAGGTGGTCAGGGAAGATTTCAACACACATCTAATGGGCAGTTCCAGGAATTGTCTTAACTGCCACAGGTATTTCAGGTTCTGAGTGCAACTTGGAAACTTTACAAAACCTGGTTCATTACATTTCGATTTCAATTTCTTTTATTCTTTCAGAACCTTACAGTGGAAGGTGAGAGACTTCATTCACAATGACTGCTCTTTTGGCTATATTGGTTTTGGATGCACACATGGGATCATTTTTTTGATCCGTCTGTTGCTGATAATCTAAGCCACAGCCTCACACAGGGCCAAGAGCCTGATTAAGACACATCTCTTTCCAAAGCAATTACTTCTCTGAGGTCAGTTTCAGAACTCAGTCTCTGAGGAGAATCACACCAGTGTTCAAAACCAGGTGGACCCAGTCATCTCTTCCAACTGCCACACAAATGACCACAATTAAAACCAAATCACTCTCACATGGCACTCAACTTCTTACATATATACACTCATTATACCCTTTGGCTAGAGGTTTTCATGAATGGCGCAGCCCAAGAGAGTGTCCAAAATAAGCTCCCTTGCCCCTCATTTGCCTAACCTCAGGGTGGCCTGAAGACCCTTCCTGTGAACTAGGATTGATCACATAGTTCTTCCTTTAATACTGCTCTGCTTCTCCAATTTGAGGCCTACTGACTGTCAGGTTTAGATTCCTTATGTGATTTGGAGTAATTAGGAAACAAAAGCAACTTTGCAGCGCTTGAAAGAACTTATTTGACGCAAATGATCCCTATTCTCACTTGGTGGAAGTCAGGAAACTTACAGAGAAAGGCGAGAGACTTCATCCACAATGACTGATCTTTTTGCCATTTTGGTTTTGGATGCACACATTGCATCTTTCTTTAGATCCATCAGGAGCTGATAATCTAAGCCACAGCCTCACACAGAGCCACAAGGCTGATTCAGACACATACTTTTCCAAAGCAGTTAAGCAAAGAGCCACAGGTGATGCCCATTCACTTCCATTTGAAAACTTTTTTCTTCAAAATTCACAAAGGGGTGGCCTGAGGCAAAGACCTTCCTGACTTCAGGGTAACAGAACAATAAGTCAGCAAATCCCAATGCAGGGTTTCTCCACTGAGACTTTACTAGTCACAATGATTTCTGAGTTTTGTGAGATGCTTGCAATTCCCTTCAGCTATCCAGTACATGGCCATGTCACAGAGCTTGGATGTGGTACATATCTTGGACAAAAAAACATGAGCCTATTCTGGAGAGTGGCCAGAATTCAGGAAGAAAACAGGAACTTAGGAAGATAGTAGGTGTTGCCCATCGAAAAGCAACCAACAGTCCTTTCCTAAAATGGGCAGGATGAATTCTGGGAAGCTTTCTACCAGACAGGATACATCCATTGATCTATTCTGCTTTCTAATATGTACAACCAAGGACACAGTGGGATACACAGACACAGACACAGTCGCCTTGTCAAAGGACTTTCTAGAAACAGTCCACTCTAAACCAAACAAACCACCTTTCCTACCTATTCTCAGAACATGAGACAAAACCCCAAACTCACACCCACAATCAAAAAGTCACCTCCTTCCCCCATGTAAGTCTGTGACTATCCAGAGTGTCCTCTGACTGGTGGTCCATACTATGTTCCCCCAAAATGGCCTGTCCTGTCTCAGGTCTGGTCTTCTTGTCCATCTCTGTGAAGTTGTATGGAGCCTGTGCTGACCACTACCTGCTTTCTCATTAAAGGCCCATCTTCAGAGCTCTACTTGCATTTTGTCATCCTCAAACCATTAGGTACCAAGAGAGACAGACTCTCTCCTTGGTAAATCCAAACAAGTAAGTCCACTGGGAATGGGACTGGGACTGGCTCTGTGTGCCTGGCTTCCTGGATCCCAAGTTCAGAGAGTTACATCACCAAAGAAGTGAGGTAGGTCAATTCCAACAGGAAGGGAATGAGGTCACTGCCTTGGCAACCACTTTGTCCTAACACTTGTTTCCAAGGGTCCCTTGAGATGGAGGCTGCCCCTACTTCCTGTGACACTTTCAGAAGTTAGAATGGTATATCAACCGTAGACACCAAGGAGAAGCTCTCCACACAGGGTTGGTTTGGTCCATCTTCTTTATATCAGTAGGAGAGAGGCTGATTCAGACACATCACTTCATCCTGAACAGGTGGTTTGGCATGGAAGATGACTTTTGCTCTCTCAGGTCCTTCATAGCTGCTACATCTTCTCTAGGGATCATTTCTCATCAAACTTTGAGGTTCTCAGCAGGTGAAAGATCCCCTACATTCCTGTATTGTAAGACCAACTCTGTCCCTGCTCTTTTGTGAAGTTAGATTGAGGGAACAGTGTATGGTTAGGGTTAATAACATATTCTATTTGGGTTAGGAAACATTCTGCGGGATGAATAATGGTATTGGGGACCTGCGATATTCACAAGAATATATAGGTGAAATATAAGTATGAAACCTGAAATCTAGGTACGATTTGAAGCCCTGAAGGGCAATGGGCCCTTTAGTGAGATACTTTGCTTTGAATTATGTTCTGAACAGATATCTCAGATAAATCGATGTGCAATGGCAAAGGACCTTGTACCTTGGATGATTAAATGTCCTAGAGAACATCCAGTCAAAAAGGAATAGTCGGCAGGATTAGGAAGGTTGTCAGTAGGTTTAGAAAAAAGAGTGAATATAGGATTTGAACGAAAGTTTCATTAGCAATAGGGTTTTGGGTAGAGAGTGAACATAAATATGAGCACATATGAAGAGTCAGTCACAATGATGAACTGGGGAAAATATGTAGGAAAGCAGATATCAATAGAGACATTAGGAAATCAGGCAAAGTATAATGTAATATTGTTAGACATTTTCAACATGGTTGAGGTTGAATATATAATCTTAGGAAGAAAGAAATATGTTGCCTCCAATAGGATTGACATTTGAGAGCATTAGGCAACCTGGACATGGTTGCTTTTAGTAATCAATGCTCACTTTCCATTTTGCTTTGGTGAAAGGTTAATAGGCACTTGTCACTTCCTGTTTTTCTGTATGCTTAACAAACCACTGTTGAAATCTTGAGAACTGTTTGCTAATTTTGTTCCCAGGATGTGCTGTCCCCAACTGCCAAACTGCAGAATATACTCCTTCACCCGGGTGCATGCAAACCGCACACTCGCCCTGACCCATCAATAAATTTCCCATTCTGCCCTCTCCAAGAAAAGTATATAAGCTCTGTTAAAGCTGTTCTCAGGGCTCTCTGCTCTATTCAAGTGAGCTCTGAGCCCCAGCATGCTGGACCCCCAATAACCTCTTTGCTGTGGCCGAGTGAAAATGCTATACTGTTCTGTACTTAAAAGATGCTTTCTTTTGCTTGCCTCTGCATTAAGATAGTCAGTTGCTGTTTGCTTTCGAGTAGGTAGACCCAGAAACCAGAACGTCTTGTCAACTAACTTGGACTAGACTTCCACAGGGGTTCAAAAACTCCCCCACTCTCTTTGATGAAGCCCTTCACAGACATCTCTACAACTTCAGAACTACGCACCCCGAAGTCATTCTGCTTCAATATGTGGATGTCCAGCTACTGGCAGCCAACACCAAAGAAAACTGTGAGTCTGAGACCCAAGCACTATTATCTGAGCTTGCTCAACTTGGGTAGAGAGCTTTGGACAAAAAGGCCCAAATTTGCAAGCAAGAAGTAATCTTCCTGGGGTATTTCCTTAGGCGCGGTAAATGATAGCTCACTGAGCCCAGAAAACAAACCGTTGTGCAGATACCACCCCCATTTAACAGGAGACAACATAGAGAGTTTCTTGGGACTGCTGGCTTTAGCAGGTTATGGACCTGGGTTTGTGTTCTTAGCTGCTCCTTTATACCCGCTGTTAAATGAGAATGCCCAATTCCAATGGACCCTTGAGCACCAGCAAGCTTTTGATAACATCTAAGAACACTGACACTGAACTCCTCAACTTCACTGAGCCCAGCCTGCAATTTCAGAAAGCCCTACACTACATTAAAAATGTACATCAACTCAATCAACTTGGTTCAAAAAAACTGCCGGCATTACTGTAGGATCAAGAACAGAGTTTTAGACTAATTCACTCACAGTGAAAGGAAATAATTGAATGGGTAACAAAAGCCTGTCAGTTCTGTCAATTGGTTAATGCTTACCCTTCCAAGCTTCCTGCAGGAAAGCACCTATGAGGAACCAGACCAGGACAATTCTGGGAAGTGGACGTTACTGAAATTAAGCCAGCAAGGTATGGACTTAAATATCTCCTAGTCTTTGTAGATACATTTTCAGGATGGATTGAAGCCTTTCCCACCAAAAAAAAAAAAAAAGAAAAGAAAACCGGCACAAATTGTGGTCAAGAAGATCCTGAAAGATATTTATCAAAGACACGTCCTGCCTAATTTAATATGGTCTGATAATTGAACAGCCTTCATGGGCCAGGTAAATCAGGGGTTAGCCAGGACCCTGGGGATTAATTGGAAGTTACATTGTGCTTATAGACCCCAGAGCTCAGGACACTTAAAAAAAATAAATAGAACCATTAAAGAGACCTTAACAAAATTAAGCTTAGAGACCGGCATAAAAGATTAGACTATGATTCTGCCTTATGCACTGTTTCATGCAAGAAATACTCCCTTTCTTTCTTTGTGTAACCTCACCCCCTATGAAATTCTCTATGGGGCCCTTCCTACACTAAGAGACCTAACCCCGACTCTAAGACCTAAGGATCCCTTCCACACACCCTTGCTTGACATACTTAAATCTCTTGTAAGAACTCAGCTATACCTGTGGAAACAGCTGGCCACTGCCTTCCAACCTGGGGACGAGGGGAATCCACATTGATATCAAGAAAGAGACTTCCTCTACATAAGATGACATCAGGTGTCATCCCTGGAACCCCGCTGGAAAGGACCATTCCAGGTGCTACTTATAACACCTACAGCAGTAAAAGTAGAGGGAATCACTTCCTGGATCCATGCCTCTCATCTCAAGCCTGTGCCATGTCCAGACTCTGGCTGAAAAGTGGAAAAGACTGTTAACCCTTTCAAATTGCATATTCGCCACGTGGGTAAGGCTATAGACTCTCTCCTTGGCCACCCGTAGTCCTAACGCTCATCAGTCGCTTCAGCAGCGATGGCTGATCACAAATACTACTAGACAAGAAGTATGGTCTATCTTGCATACAGCCCCCTTAGGGACCTGGTGGCCATCTCTCCACCCAGACATTTGTCAGCTGGCTATAGGTCTTTCCTATTAGGATATCCCTGATGAAGAGGATCTCACTAAAATTCCATTAAATCCTTTCCGTACCATAGATAATGGAAACAAACATTATGGTTGTAGGGACAGGCAAGCCAGATGCAGGTTGGCTAGCCTATATTAGTATGTTTGCCCGGCAGACTATCAAAGCCACAAACCGCCACGGCTGTGTGGGGGAAAAGCCGACTTCTTCTGTAAGTCATGGGGATTTGAGCATACAGGGGCTGCCTGGTGGAACCCAAAATCCTCATCAAATTCAGTACACAACATTGGCCATATTACCACTTAGAAAACCCAAACTGATGGCCAACAGAGGAGTCTCTAGATCCTCAAATTCTGTGTGACCTTTTTAACTTCTGCAAGTGCTCAAAAGGGTGAAAGGAAATTCCCCTATGTGAAGGCCTTTTTCCTCTTTCGCTCACATCCTGAACTATGCTTCTCCAATAGTTCCTCAAACTCAGCCTTCTGCTCCAGACTCTCTGCTGTCAGTCCCACCTCAGCAAACCTGATTTCTCTTCTCCAATTACTAGATCAAAAACCGAAACCTCCGCCGGTTCTCAGAGCATTGCCCTCTTGCTGAGGTAGCAGGTACTGAGGTACCCATCCATCCACTCACTTCTCTCTTTTCTTGTCAGTGCCCACACCGGGTCCCACCAGGTCCTCTTACCACTTAACCCAAAGCTCAAACCAGCTTAGGAGAGCCCTCAGACACCTATCGAAGATGTAATGAAAATGGCCTTTAAAGTTGCTTTGTCATCACTGAAAACAGGTTACTAAGAATTTAAAGTCCCTCACAGGCTTTTTGGGATACTCACTCCCGTCTTCCTTTCTGCTCTACCGATTCTACTGCTCAATTTATGTTGCTAGGAAAATCCCAAACCCCTTTCCCATTATTCCTTTACATCTCTCCTTCCTTATTCTCAGATCCACGGAGCTGCTCTCACCCCCCGCCTTCCCCGTCTTCCCCCTCTGTACCAGGCCCACAGAAAAATCTTCACTGAACTTCTCCAGAAGTCTTCACCATGGCTGACTTTAGGACTTTCAGCAAAAGAGTCTCTATAAATGAGTTCAGTGTAGATTAACTTCCTCTTTTTCTGTTGCCCTTTTCTACTTGGCTACTGGCTGGAAAAATCAGCACTCCTAAGCTAGACACCCCCTTAATAGTTTTTCACAGAATATGTTAACAAGGCCTCTGGCCTTGAGCTGGGGCTTCACAGAGATGGCTACATTTCTAAGATAAAAATTTCCAAACTGGGCTCCATGGTAACAGTTGGCAGGGGGATAAAAGAAAAGGAAAAAAAAGCTCTCTGCCTCCCAGGTGTCCTTGAAAAGTTAACTTGCCCACAATAAAGGAAAAAACAGAAAAAAAAGCTTCTTTTTGTGAATTTCTGCAGACTGTGAACTTCTGAGTCCCTTCTCTTTCATGTTGGGTACAAAATTCTGAAACTACCTAAACTTGGGGTTCAGGATGTTAATTGATTACAACAGAAGCAATGCCCTCTGAATCCGGTTGCAACCAAATAGGACTGTTTCCCTGTCTTTGGTGCTATCTTAAGTGCCGTGCCTTGTCCGTCCCTACAACAGTATAATTCTATATACTTAAACATTGTTCATGTTTTCATGAAATGGTCAACAGATGTGATTAATTGTGTAATGGTGAAGATGTCTCCCAGATTGCTCTATAATGACCCAGGTTCATTTGAAGTTCAAACATGGGGGCATACAACCCGGTTCCACTGGGAACATATATCCCTCACTTTAGCCATCATATTAGGAATTGGAGTTGCGGCAGTGGTAGTCACAGGAACCACTGCCCTGCTCCATGGTACACAACAAATGACCCAAATAGAAGCAGCAAGAGACCAAAACTTAAAGATAATAGAAACCTCCATCACAGCTTTGCAGGAATCTTTTACATGTCTCTCTGAAGTTGTTTTACACTCCAGTTGAGAGTTGGACCTCCTCTTCATGAGAGAAGGGGGCCTTTGTGCTGCATTGATGTAAGAATGTTGTTTTGATGCCGACCATACTGAGGTTGTAAAAAAAACCTTTGAGTAAAATAAAAGGATGCCTTGAAAAGCATCAACGAGAGAGAGAGGCCCAAAAAGGGTGGTTTGAGTCTTGGTTCACACAGTCCCCCTGCTTATCTACGCTTTTATCAACCCTGGCCTGTCCAATAATAATCCTCATATTATTGCTAACTATAAAACCCTGTTTGCTCAACCATGTAATTTCTTTTCTCCAAGCTCAAATTGGATAAGTTAAACTTATGGTAATACCCCACTAGCAGACATAGAATGTGACACGTCCCAATAATCACTTTTATGATTAAAAGTAGCAAGAAGAAGAAGTGGGGAATGAAAGGTTAATAAAAAAGGTACTTGTAACTTCCTGTTTTTCTGTATGCTTAACAAAACACTGTTGAAATATTGAGAACTGTTTGTAATCTTGTTCCCAGATTGTGCTGTCCCCAACTGCCAAATTGCAGAATGTATTCCCTCACCCAGTTTCACACTAACCACCCACTCGCTCTGACCCATCAATAAATTTCCATCCCTGCCCTCTCCAAGGAAAGTATATAAGCTCTGCTTAAGCTGTTCTCAGGGCTCTCTGCTCTATTCATGTGAGCTCTGAGCCCCAGCTTGCTGGACGCCCAATTAACCCCTTGCTGTTGCATGAGACACTATTTTGGTGATCTCTTCCACCGACGCTTGCAGGAACATTACTTGGATGTTTGAATGTAGAAGAGAAAATCCAGTCATAAACGGATAGTCGGTAAGATTAAGAAGATAGTCGGTAGGTTTAGGAAGAAGAGTGAGTATAGGATTTGGAAAACAATATCTTTAGCAATAGGGGTTCGGTTAGAGAGTGAATGTAAATGTCAGCACATGTGAACAGTCACAATAATGAAGTGGGAAAAATATGTAGGAAAGCAGATATCAATAAAGACATTACGAAATCAGGCAAAGTATAAAGTGCGTGATACGATTAGACATTTTCAACAGAATTGAGTTAGAATATATAATCTTAAGAAGAAACAAATATGTAGTCACCAATAGGATTGTCATTTGAGAGCATTAGGCAACTTTGACATGGATGTTTTTTGTAATCTATGCTCACTTTCCATTTAGGCTTTGGTACAATCAAAAGTGTGACCTTTACATTTGTCTCCAGAATACTACTGTGATAAAATGTATATGTAGATGTGGTGACATGAGTGTTTCTTCCACCATTTCTGGGAGCAATATTTTGAAGACATATAAATGGGTATTGGGGGTACAAAGAGGTGTACACTGTGTCATTGAATATACAGATAATGCATGAATAGTCCATAAGTGAATAAATAATATAACTGGTTCCACATTAAATAACGGATTGAATAGATATCTGAAAATATATAAGAAATCTTATATTGATATACAATCATTCATTCCAACCAATGATACATCTAATATTAATATTAGGGTTACGGTTTATCATGAAGATATGTTAGTTTTGCTACAAAAGTGATTATGGAAATCGAAAATAATGTGTTTGGAAAGAGTCAGTCATAATGCTGGCAATATGTAAACAAGGCCTCTGGCCTTGAGCTGGGGCTTCACAGAGATGGCTACATTTCTAAGATAAAGAAGTTACCAACTGGGCTCCATGGTAACATCTGGCTGAGAGAAAAAAAAAAAGAGAAGAAAATAGCTCTGCCCCATTCCTGGTATCCTTAAAATGTTAACTTGCCCAGAACAGAGAAAAAAAAAAACAGAAACAAAAACTGCTTTTTATAAACTTCTGCAGATTGTGAACTTCTGAGCCCCTCCCATCCATGTTGGGTACAAAATTCTGAAACAATTTAAACTTGGGGTGCAGGGGATTAAATGATTACAACAGAAGCAATGCCCTCTAAATCCGGTTGCAACCAAATAGGACTGTTTCCGTGTCTTCGGTGCTATTTTAGTTGCCTTACCTTGCCTTGTCCATCCCTTTTCTCATGAAAAGACCAGTCGAGAAACATGGAGGAATGCATGTGCTCTGAAGCAGAAAATGATTGATAGTGAAACAAATGCCTATTAATTTTCTAACTTGTGGATGAAATATATATCCTATGATGTGCATAAATTGAAGAAATAGTAATCTACCAGTGTTGAATAAAAATGAACGTCAAAATACACATTATGTCCGATTGGAATCTACTTGTATTGATGTTAAACTGGGTCTGGTACTGTAGAAATATTAGGATTTGTGTTCACCATTCACTCAAGTTACTTTTCAGTATAGGAAAGAAATATGTTTTTATGGTTAATGAATATTTCTAAGAATAATCTTTGGAAAGTTGATTATAAATTTACGTATATGAATATGAATGAATTTCGTGAGTGTAAAATAAGACACATATTTCATATTTTGAAAAATCTGGAGAGTGTATATATATATATATATATATATATATATATATATGTGTGTGTGTGTGTGTGTGTGTGTGTGTGTGTGTGTGTGTGACTAAAGTCACGGTGGCCTGGACACCCTTCTTGTGAACCAGGAGTGATCAAATAAGTCTGCCATTAATACTTTTCCACTTCTCCAATTTGAGGCCTTCTGACTTTGGCGTTTAGATTCTTTATGTGAAATGGAGTCAAGAAAAAACCGAAGCACTTATGGATTTGCCTCTGCATGGTTTTGAAGAATTCATTTGACCCAAAGGATCCCTATTCCCCTTGATGGAGGTCAGGAACTTTACAGAGAAAGGCGAGAGACTTCATCTACAATGACTGCGAATTTTTGCCATTTTGATTTTGTATGCACACATGGGATCTTTCTTTACATCCATCAGGTGTTGGTAATCTAAGCCACAGCCTCACACAGGGCCAAGAGACTGATTCAGACACATCCCTTTCCAAAGCAGTTAAGCAAAGAGCCACAGGTGATGCCCACTCATTTCCATTTGAAAACTGGTTTCTTCAGGCTTCAGAAAGGGGTGGCGTGAGGCAAAGCCCTTCCTGACATTCAGGGCAAAAGAACAATAGGTAAGCAAAAGGCCCATAGCGGGGTTCCTCCACTGAGACTTTACTGGTCACACTGATATCTGAGTTTTCTGAGATGCTCGCCATTCCCTTCAGCTATCCAGTACATGGCCATATCACAGAGCTTGGAGGTGGTAAATATCTTGGACACAAAACCATGAGCCTATTCTTGAGTGTAGCCAGAATTCAGGAAGAAAATGGGAACTTAGGAAGTTTGTAGGTGTTGCCCTTCGATAATGCAAGCCACAATCCATTCATAAATTGGGCAGGATTGATGCTGGGAAGCTTTCTACTAGACAGGACACATCCATTGATGCATTCTCTTTTCTAATGTCTACAAAAACAGACACATTGGGATACACAGACATAGAAACACTTGCCTTGTCAAACGACTTACTAGAAACAGTTCACTCCAAACCAAACAAACCGCCTTTCTTACCTTTTCTCAGAACATGAGATAAAACCACAAACACACAACAAAAACCACAAAGGCAACGCCTTCCCCCAAGTAGGTCTGTGATTATTCGGAGTGTACTCTCACTGGTGAGCCTTACTATGTACCTCCAAAATGGCCTGTCCTGTCTCAGATCTGGTCTCTTTGGCCAACTCTGTGAAATTGTCAGGAGCCCGTGGTGAGCCACTACTTGCTTTCTCTGGAAAGGCCAGTCTTCAAAGCTTTCCTGGCATTTGGCCATCTTCACATCAATAGATACCAAGAAAGACTGACTCTGTCCTTACAAAATCCAAACAAATGAGCCCACTGGGACTGGGACTAGGACTGGCTCTGGGTGCCTGGAATCCTGGATCGCAAGTTCAGAGAGTTCCATCACCAAGGAATAGAGATGAGGTCACTTCCTTCAGGAACTGAATGAGGTCACTGCCTTTGCAACCACTTTTTCCTAACAGTTGCTTCCAAGGGTCCCATGAGATAGATGCTGCCCCTATTTCCCGTGACCCTCTCACCAGTTAGAATACTATATCACCCATAGGCACCCGTGAACAGCTCTGCACACAGGCCTGGATTGGTCCATCTTCTGTACATTAGGAACAGAGACACTCAGTCAGACACAACCCCTCTCCAGACAGGGTTGTTTTCCATGGAAGATGACTTTTGCTCTCTCAGGTCCTTAATAGCTGCCTACATCTTCTCCAGGGATTATTTCTGCATGGACCTTTGAGGTTTTCAGCAGGTGGTATATCCCCTACATTCCTATATTGTAAGACCAACACTTTCTCTGCTCTTTTATAAAGTTAGAATGAGGGAATAGTATATGGTTTGGGTTAATTACATGTTCGATTTGGGTTAGGAATCATTTTGCTGGATGAATAATGGTATTGGAAATCTGTGATATTTATAAAAATATAGAGGTGAAATATATGTATGAAAACAGAAATCTAAGTAATATTTGAAGCCCAGAAACGGATTGGGCCCTTGATTGGGAGACTTAGCTTTGAATTATGTCCTGCACAGATGTCTCAGATAAATCAATACACAATGGCATCGGACCTTGTACCTTGAATGATTGAATGTCGAAGAGAACATCCATTCAAAAAAGGATAGTCAGTAGGATTTGGGAGATAGTTGGTAGATTCAGAAAGAAGAGTGAGTATAGGATTTGGACCAAAAGTTATTTAGCAATTGGGTTTCAGGTAGAGAGTGAATGTAAATGTCAGCACAAATGAACAGTCAAAATGATGAACTGGGAATTTATGAAGGAAAGCCGATATCAATAGAGACATTAGGATATCAGGCAAAGTAAAGTGAGTGATAGGATTAGACATTTTCAACAGGGTTGAGTTTGAATATATAATCTTAGAAAGAAACAAATATGTAGTCAACAATTGGATTGACATTTGAGAGAATTAGGCAACCTGGACATGGATGTTTTTAGAAATCCATGCTCACTTTAAATTTAGACTTTGGTACAATCATAAGTGTGACCCTTGCTTTATTTTCCAGAATATTACTGTGATAAAATGTATATGTAGATCAGGTGACATGAGTATTTCTTCCACCATTTCTGGGAACAATATTTTGAAGACGTATAAATGAGTATTGGGGGTAGAAAGTGGTGTAGTATCTGTCTAAGAATATAGAGATAATGCAAGAATAGACCATACTGTGAATAAATAATATAATTGGTCCGCTTTAAATAATGGATTGAGTTGATATCTGAAAATATACAGAAAATCTAATGTTGATATAAAATCATTCATTCCAACCAGTTATACTTCTAATGGTAATATTAAGGTGATATTTCATCATGAAGAGTGTGTGAGTTATGCTTCAAAAGTGATTATGGAAATCGAAAATAATGTGTTTAGAAAGAAGTCTTGTTAAAAAACATGGAGGAATACATGTGTTCTGAAGAATGAAGTTATTGAAAGTGAAACAAATGCCAATAAATTTGCTAACTTGTGTATGAAATATATATCTTATGATGTGCATAAACTGAAGAAATAGTAATGTACAAGTGTTGACTAAAAATGAACATCAAAATACACATCACGTTCCATAATTATCTACTTGCATTGGTGTTAAACTGGGTCAGTTACTGTAGAAATATTAGGATCCGTATGCACCATTCACAGAAGTTAGTTTTTATTTCTAGGAAACAAATATGTATTTCAGGTGGATGAATATTTCTGAGAATAATCTTTTGAATATTTGATTATATATCCACATACATGAATACGAATAAATTTAGGGAGTGTACATTGAGACCCATATATTTCATATTATGAAAAACTTGGAGAGTGTACACACACACACACACACACACACACAGACATTAAAAAGTAGCAATATATATGGAAATCGAAATTCATCATGAAATGTATATCATCCACTGATCCAAAAATATTCATTATACTGAACATGATTTTATTTATCATGTTGTTCATCTACGAAGCTCACCCATAGGTTGAATTTTCAGTTCCAACTGTGTTTAGGTGGAGTGATCTCTTCTCCCAATTTGTATCTGCAAAGTCAGCCACCTCACAAGAATGTACATGTGATAACAGGTATGATTCAATATGT
>NW_027512706.1:360000-400269 GCF_048772815.1 Callospermophilus lateralis
AAAATTGCAACACTATTTATTGCAATACTTCTCTGAGGTCAGTTCTAAAACTCAGTCTCTAAGGGGAATCATACCAGAGTTCAAGCCCAGGTGGACAAAGTCATCTCTTCCAACCACCACACAAATGACCACAGTTAAAACCAAAACACTCCCATATGGCCCTCATCTTCTTTTATATAGACACTCATCATAACCACTGGCTGGAGGTTTCCATGAGGTGTGCAGACCAAGACAGTGTCCAAAATATGTTCCCTTTCCTCTCATTTGCCTAAAGTCAGGGTGGGCTGGACACTTGCTGTGAACCTGGAGTAATCAAATACTCCTGTCATTAATTCAGGTCCACTTCTCCAATTTGAGGCCAACTGACCGTGGGGTTTAGAATCTTTATTTGAATTGGAGTCATGGAAAACCCAAGCACCTATAGCCTAGCCTCTGTAAGTTGGAAAAATTCATTTCACTCAAAGAATCCCTATTCTCACTTGATGGAGGTCAGGAACCTTACAGAGGAAGGCGACAGACTTCATCCCAAAGACTGCTCTTTTGGCCATTTTGGTTTGGGATGCACACATGGGAAATTTCTGTAAATCCATCAGGTGTTGAGAATCTAAGCCACAGCCTCACTCAGGGCCAAGGGGCTGATTCAGACAATCCCTTTCCAAAGCAATTAAGCAAAGAGCCACAGGTATACCCATTCATTTCCATTTGAAAACTGTTTTCTTCAGGCTTCACAAAGGGATGGCCTGAGTCAAAGACCTTCCTGACATTCAGTGCAACAGAACAATAGGTAAGCAAAAGGCCCAAAGCAGGGTTTCTCCACTGAGACTTTCCTGGTCACACTGATATCTGAGTTTTCTGAGATGCTCGCCATTCACTTCAGCTATCCAGTTCATGGCCATGTTACAGAGTTTGGAGGGGGTACATATCTTGGACACAAAACCATGGGCTTATTCTGGAGAGTGGCCAGAATTCAGGAAGAAAACAGGAAATTAGAAAGATAGTAGGTGTTGCCCATCCATAAGGCAAGCTACAGTCCATTCATCAATTTGGCTGGATAAATGCTGTGAAGCTTTCTACTAGATAGGACACATCCATTGATGCATTTTTTTTAATGTCTACAACCCCGGACACAATGTGATACACAGACATAGAAACACTCGCCTTGTCAAACGACTTACTAGAAACAGTCCACTCCAAACTAAACAAACCTACTTTTCTACCTATTCTAAGAACATGACACAAGACCACAAACTCATAACCACAAAAAAAAAGGCACCTCCTTCGCCCAGGTAGGTCTGTGACTATCCGGAGTGTCCTCTGACTTGTGGGCCAATAATTTTCCCCCGAAATGGCCTGTCCTGTCTTAGATCTGGTCTCCTTGGCCAACTCCGTGAAGTTGTCAGGAGCCAGCGGTGAGCCTCTACTTGCTTTCTCAGGAAAAGCTCTGCTTCAGAGCTTTCTTGCATTTGGCCTTCCTCACATCTGTAGGTACCAAGAAAGACTGACTCTGTCTTTGTAAATCCAAACAAGTGAGACCACTGGGGCTGGGACTGGGACTGGCTATGGGTGCCTGGCATCCTGGATCCCAAGTTCAGAGAGTTCCATCACCACTGAAGTGTGATGGAACTGTTTTTAGTTCCTCCTTCAGGAACTGAATGAGGTCACTCTCTTGGCAACCACTTTGTCCAAACGTTGCTTCCAAGGTTCCCATGAGATGGAGGCTGGCCCTAATTCCTGTGACACTTTAACAAGTTTGAATTGTATATCAACCATAATCTCCCAGGAACAGATCTACACACAGGCCTGGGTTGGCTCATGTTCTCTGCTTTAAGAATAGAAGCTGATTCAGACACAACCCTTTATCCTGACCAAGCCGTTTGCCATGGAAGATGCCTTTTGCTCTCTCAGGTCCTTCATAGCTGCCTACATATTCTCCAGGGATCATTTCGCCATGGACATTTGAGGTTATCACCAGGTGGAAGATCCATTACATTCCAGTATTATAAGACCAACTCTTTCCCTGCTTTTCTGTAAAGTATGATTGAGGGAATACTGTATGTTTAGGGTTAATAACAGGTTCGATTTGGGTTAGGAATCATTTTGCTGGGTGAATAATGGTATTGGGAACCTGCGATATTTATAACAATATAGAGGTGAAATGTATGCATGAAAACAGAAATCTAAGTATGATTTGAAGCCCAGAAGGGCATTGGGCCCTTGCTTGGGATACTTAGCATTGAATTAACTTCTGAACAGATGTCTCAGATAAATCGATATACAATGGCATATGACCTTGTACCTTGGATGATTGAATGTAGAAAAGAACATCCAGTCAAAAAGGGATAGTCAGTAGGATTAGAAAGATAGTAGTTAGGATTAGGAAGGAGAGTGCATGTAGAATTTGCAACAAAAGTTCTTTAGCAATAGGTTTTCGGTTAGAGAATGAATTTAAATGTCAGCACATGTGAAGAGTCAGTCACAATGATGAAATTGGGAAAATATGTAGGAAAGCAGATATAAATAGAGACATTAGGTAATCAGGCAAAGTATATAGTGAGTGATAGGATTAGACATTTTCAACAGGGTTGACGTTGAATATATTATCTTAGGAAGAAACAAATATGTAGTCACCAATAGGATTTACATTTGAGAGCATTAGGCAACCTGGACATGATATTTTTAGTAATCCATGTTCACTTTCCATTTAGGCTTTGGTACAATCATAAATGTGAACTTTGAATTCTGTGCCCAGAATATTTCTGTGATTAAATATATATATATATATATATATATATATATATATATATATATATATATATATATATATATATGTAGATCATTTGACATGAGTATTTCTCCACCATTTTTAGGAGCAATATTGACTGACTACTACTGACTGATAGGTATAGATTCTTTATGTGATTTGGCGTCATGAGAAAACCCAAGCACCTCTTCATGGCTTGAAGAACTCATTTGACCCAAAGAGCCACAAGTGATGCTCATTCATTTCCGTTTGAAAACAGCTTTCTTCAGGCTTCACAAAGGGGTGACCTGAGGCAAAGAACTTCCTGATATTCTGGGCAACAGAACAATAGGTAAGCAAATGGCCCAAAGCAGGGTTTCTCCACTGAGACTTTCGTGATCACACTCTCCCAGCTCACGTGTAAAGTTAGATTGAGGGAAAAGTCTATGGTTAGGGTTAATAACATATTCGATTTTGGTTAGGAATCATTCTGAAGGATGAATAATGGTATTGGGAGACTGGGATATTTACAAGAATATATAGGTGAAATACAAGTATGAAAACAGAAATCTAGGTACAATTTGAAGCCCAGAAGGGCATTGGGCCCTTGAGTGGGTTACTTAGCTTTGAGTTATGTCCTGCCCAGATGTCTCAGATAAATCGATATTCAATGGCATAGGACCTTGTACCTTGGATGATTGAATGTTGAAGAGAACATCCAATTAAAAAAAGAAAGTCCGTAGGATTAGGAAGATAGTTGCTAGGTTTAGAAACAAGAGTGAGTATAGGATTTGGACAAAAAGTTCTCTAGCAATAGGTTTTCAAGTAGAGAGTGAATGTAAATATCAGCACATGTGAAGTGTCAGTCACAATGAGAACTGGGGAAAATATGTAGGAAAGCAGATGTCAATAGAGACTTTAAGAAATCAGGCAAAGTTTAAAGTGAGGGATAGGATGAGATATTTTCAACAGGCTTGAGATTGAATATATAATCTTAGGAAGAAACAAATATATAGTCAACAATAGGATTTACATTTGAGAGCATTAGGCAACCTGGACATGGATGTTTTTAGTAATGCATGCTCACTTTCCTTTTAGGCTTTGGTACAATCATAAGAGTGACCTTTGTTTTCTGTGTCCAGAATGTTACTGTGATAAAATGTATATGTAGATTAGGTGACATGAGTATTTCTTCCACCATTAGTGGGAGCAATATTTTGAAGACGTATAAATTCGTATTGGGGGAACAAAGAGGTGTACCATGTGTCTATGAATATAGAAATAATGCATGAATAGACCATACTGTGAACAAATAATGTAACTGGTTCCAACTTTAAATAATTGATTTAATTAATATCTGAAAATGTAAAGGAAATCTTAAATTGATATACATACATTCATTATAACCAGTCATAAATCTAACGGTAATATTAGGGTTATGGTTTATCAAGAAGAATGTGTGAGTTTTGCTTCAAAAGTGATTATGGAAATCGAAAATAATGTGTTTGAAAAGAAGTCTCATGAAAAGACCAGTCAAAAAATCTGGAGGAATATATGTGTTCTGAAGCAGGAAGTGATTGAAATTGAAACAAATGCCTATAAATTTGTGAACTTGTGGATGAAATATATATCCTATGATGTGCATAAACTGAGAAAATAGTAATGTACCACTGTTGAATAAAAATGAACCGGAAAATACACATCATGTCCCATAGGAAACTACTTGCATTGATATTAAACTGGGTATTACTGTAGAAATATTAGGATTTGTATGCACCATCCACTGAAGTTATCTTTCAGTACTAGGTAACAAATATGTATTTCAGGTTGATGAATATTTCTGAGAATTATCTTGTGAAAAGTTGATCATAAATCCACATACATGAATATGAATGATTTTAAGGAGTGTATAATAAGACTCATATATTTCATATTTTGAAAAATTTGTAGAGTGTGTATTCCAATCAAAATTCATCATGAAATATATATGTCATCCACAGATGCAAAAATATTTATTTCACTTGAAAATGGATTTATGTATAATGTTATTCTACTAGGAAGCTCACCCATATTTTGAATTTTCAGTTCCAACAATGTTTAGGAGGAGTGATCTCTTCTCATAATTTGTATCTGCCAAGTCAGCCACCTCACAAAAATGTACATGTGATAACAGATAGGATACTATATGTGCATATAAAAATACATGTGCTGAATAGGCTACAGAGAAATGAGACAGGAATTTGTTGAGAGCCACAGCTGAAGGGGCCCCAGCAAACTTCCAGCTGCCAGCAAATTTCCAGCTGCCGGCTGATTATTGGCTCACAGCGACCTCAGCATCATCTAGCTGATTGGCTCCTCTGTGGTGATGCTCATTGGGCTGTTTCCCTGCCCTTTCAGACAATGAAGCTGCTCCTTGGGGAACTTTTTTGGCTCCACCCAGCCAATCGGCCTCAAGAGCAGTAGGATTGTGGCAGGTGGAGAGGCTTGTGTGTGTGAGAGAGACTTTACAAGGAAGCCAGTAGTGGCAGTTGGGCTCTGAGGGTTTTTCCTGAGGAGTTGTTTTGTTTGCCGTGTGTGGTTCTAAAAATAAAGTTAGTTTTTTTTTTTTTTTTTTTTTTTTGACAAGTGGCTCCTGAATCATGCCCAGCCAGACTGCAGCATTTTGTGGCTCACATGGGGAACGACTGAGGGTAAGTGATAAGGTAAACTGCTTGCCCCTGTGGGCAAGGTGAAAGGATGGGTAGCCATTTTAAGATGACTCCTTTGTTTTGCTTCACTTTTGTTTTAAGTTGCCTGTTCCTGGAGATGAGTGGGATGGAAGAAAAACCACTCACATCTGAGAAAAAACTATTTACGTCTGAGGAACAGATAGGTATAAAGGACTGATGCACATGTCAGGAGGATAGAAAGGCTATAATGACTTTTTGTTGTTCCCTTTTTAATTCATTCTGTCTCAGTTTTGTTTGGCGTCATCTTGTTGGGTTGTATTATAATAGAAATACGGGATCAGAAATTAGTAAAAAAACAAACTGAAAGAGTGTTAAATAAATTGTTAGAGAAAGGAGGCATCTCAGAAATATCAAGGAGAGTCAGGGCATTTGTTGATACAATACAAAAATGTAGCCCATGGCTTTTGAAGGAGGAGTCATTAAATATATCACAATGGAACCATCATGGTGAAGATTTAAAAGGATTAGAAAAGAGCAGCCGAGGGACTATGCCAGTTGGCACATTGCCATTGTGGACGTTCATATCTGGTTTGCTTAGTCCAAAGCCTTAAGTTCAGACAAAGATAGAGGAACCAAGTTTAGAGCATAAAAAGCAATCAGGGGCAAAGTTAAAAAAGGAGACTGCTACTAACACCTTTCTGTCACCAGAGGATGTAAATGTCCAACTAACAAGGCCACCTCCATGTGCTGGGAGGCCCCCAACCCCAACAGTTGATAGTTCGGATCCTGAGACAGGATCTCAAGTATTAACATGCCCTGTATTTGAGGTAGGAGGGCAGCGAATTCACCATGCTTTAAATTTCAAAATAGTGAAGCAGCTAAAAGAGGCTGTAACAACATATGGTCCTCAAGCACACTTCATTGTAAGCTTGGTCGAATCCATTAACACCTTCAACATGACGCCAGCAGATTGGGCTAATATGTGTAAAGCTGTGCTAAATGGAGGTCAATACCTATTATGAAAGGTTGCCAGTGAGGAATTTTGCAAAGAGATGTCTAGGCGAAATGCAGCAGCTGGTTATCCTCAGAGAAATCTAGATTTGTTGTTAGAAAAGAGACCTTATGAGGATCAGCAACAACAAATTCCATATGATCCTGGCATATACGCACAAATTGCTGTAGAGGCAGTTATGGCATGGAAGACTTTACAAGGACATGGAGGTTTACAAGGTCAATTATCTAAGGTAATACAAGGAGCTAATGAATCTTACGCTGGATTTGTAGATAGGCTTATTGAAACAGCTACAGAGTTTTTGGAAATACAGAACAAGCAATGCCATTATTAAAACAACTGGCTTATGACCAAGCGAATCATTGCTGCAGAGGTATCATTAGACCATGGAAACATGAAGATTTAAACACATTTATTAAATTTGGTAGAGACATTAATGAACAAGAGCAAGTCGTGGCAGCTGCAATAAAACAGGCTTTAGATGCCAGAGACATTAATGAAAAAGGGCAAATTGTGGCAGCTTTAGTAAAACAGGCTTTAGAAGACAGGCCAAGAACATGCTACAATTGTGAACAAACAGGACTTTTTAAAAGGAATTGCCCCATAGGAGGAGGGTTTAACAAAACTAGGTATCAAAGGACTAGAATACCGGGTATTTGGCCACAATGACGTAGAGGGAGACATTGGGCTAATGAATACCATTCTCAAACCACCATAGAGGGTACTTCATTATCAAAAAACAAACAAGCACCAGGTGTTTATCCACGATATCATGAAGAAAGGCATCCAGCTCCATTGCCAAAAAATGGACAGGGGGGCCCAATGCTCTGGGGCCCAAAACCGCAAATATATGGAGCACTGGAGGAAACCAGCAACCCCATCAGTGTAGTGCCCACGACACATTGTTCATCAGATCCCTCATCAGACAAACCAGAGGGAGCGCAGGGTTGGACATCTGTGCCTCCGCCAGATCAATACTAACTCCAGAGATGGGAGTTCAAATCATTCCCACAGGGGTGAAACGACCTCTTCCCAAAAGAACAGTAGGCTTATTATTGGGATGCAGCTCTTCTACTCTAAAAGGACTTATGATGAGTCCTGGGGTAATTGATCCCGATTATGAAGGTGAAATAAAAATTATAGCCAGTTTTCCAAAGGGTATATCAGTAATTTCTCCAGGAGATAGAATAGCACAATTAATAATAATACCCAGCCCACATGATAAATTTTACAGTTATGCTGTAGAAAGGGGTTCCAAAGGATTAGGCTCCACAGGTGTAGATTGGGCTATGCTTTCTTTAAATTTATATTCTCGCCCCATGCTAAAACTAAATATTCAAGGACATGAATTCAATGGGCTACTGGATACAGGTGCAGACCTTAGCATCATCTGTCGTCAAGAATGGCCAAAACATTGGCCATTACAACAAGCCACTCAAACGCTTCGAGGCCTAGGAGTGGCGACTAATCCCCATAAAAGTGCAACGGTATTAGATTGGAAGAATCCTGAAGGATGTGAAGGAACTATACAGCCATATGTATTGGAACATCTTCCCGTAAATTTATAAGGATGAGATGTCCTAGATCAATTAGGTTTGACATTAACAAATAACATCAATCAAAATTCACCCACTATTATGGCTAGACAAGATTTTAGGAAAGGAAAAAGATTAGAAAAGCAAGAACAAGGTATAGCAACACCAATACAAAAAGATCAAGGAACAGATAGATATGGGTTGGATTTTCAGAAAGGGCCACTGAGACAATAAATATTACTTGGAAATCAGAAAGACCAGTATGGGTTCCTCAGTGGCCCCTGACTAAAGAAAAGATACAAGTAGCCCATGACCTGGTCAAACAACAATTAGCGGAAGGACATATACAACCTTCTGTGTCTCCCCATAATACTCTCATTTTTGTCCTTAAAAAGAAATCTGGTAAATGGAGATTATTGCAAGATTTAAGAGCCATTAATAATGGGATGGTTTTTATGGGACCTGCTCAATCAGAGATTCCTCAATTGTGTGCTTTGCCAAAAACTTGGTATGTTTTCGTTGTAGATATTAAAGATCGTTTTATTTTCAATTCCAATTCATCCTGAGGATATTCCAAGTTTTGCATTTACTATACCTGCACTGAATCATGAAGGTCCTGACAAGAGATATGAGTGGAAAGTACTCCCTCAAGGGATGGCTAACAGCCCAACTATGCGTCAAATTTATGTTAACAAAGTAATCCAGCCACTTAGAAATCAAATTCCTGAAATACAAATTTTTCACTATATGGATGATGTATTATTAGCACACAAAGTTAAAAACCCATTGCTAGAATGGTATGCCACACTTACAAACGTATTAAAAAATCATAACCTAGAGATAGCAATAGGTAAAATACAATTAAATTTTCCAATTAATTATTTAGTAGCTCTATTATCCTCAACCATGGTCAGTCAACCAAAAATTCAAATACGAGTAGATCAACTCAAATCAATTAATGACTTTCAAGAGTTATTAGGAGACTTAAATTGGATAAGGCCTCATCTAGGTATACCAACAGGAGAGTTGGGACCTTTATTTGATATCCTAAAAGGACCATGAGATCCAAATTCACTCAGAATGTTAACGCCTGAAGCAAGAAAAGCAATAAAAATCATTGAAACATATATGGGAAATATGCTTTTGGATAGAGTTGATATAATTTTGCATTTATTATTTATTGTACTAACAACAAAAAAAAATATTTCTACAGGAGTATTTTGGGAAGAAGGTCCATTATTATGGATACATTTATCTTATTCTTCTAACACTATTATTACTTGCTATCCTGAGGCTGAGGGAGAATTAATACTCATAGGAATAAAAGCAGCAAAAAGAGTGTGTGTGGAATTTCACCCAATAAAATTATTACTCCATATACTATGAATCAAATTGATGAATTAGCTAATTAGTTAAATACTTGGGCAATAATCGTGTGTAAATCTAATGTTTCATTTGATAACCACTTACCATCTTATCTTTTATTGTCTTTTTGGTCATCGCATCCTGTAATTTTTCCAAAAATGACAAGAAAACACCTATCATGAATGCTCCAAATATATTCACCGATGGGTTAAATAATGGTACAACAGCAATAGTTACACCTGATCCAACTTTTATATTTTTAGTACCAAAACAATCAGCTCACAAGGTAGAGCTTAGTACAGTATTACAAGCTTTTGTGATTTTTAAAGATTCTGTATTTAATTTATTTTCCGATAGTCAGTATATAGTTAATGCTATAGTATCCCTTGAAGATGCTGGTAGGATTTCCCCTTTCTCTACTGTTTTCTCTTTGCTTTCCAGTATACAAAGTCTAATCTGGGACAGAAAAGATCCATTCTTTATAGGACATATCAGGGCACATACAGGATTGCCTAAAGCCCTTAGTTTGGGCAATGATTTAGCAGATAAAACTACAATTGACATACATACATATTTTCTTTACACTAGAAGAAGCAATAAATTTTCTTAAAAAGTTCCATGTCAATGCTTATACTTTACAAAAGCATTTCAAAAAAACTAAGGAACATCTAGACAAATTATAAAACAATGTCAAAATTGTGTGACCTTTTTACCACAAGTTAATCTTGGAGTCAATTCTAGAGGATTGATACCTAACCATATTTGGCAGATGGACGTCACACACTTGCCAGAGTTTGGAAAATTAAAATATTTGCATGTTACAGTTGATATTTGTTCTGGATTTTTAATGGGCTCCCTTCATGCTGGAGAAAAAAACTAAAGATGTTATAGCTCATTGCTTACAAAATTTTGCCACTGTGGGCATTCCAAAACAGTTAAAAACAGATAATGCCCCCGGTTACACTTCTAACTCTTTTAAACAATTTTGCTCATCATTTGGCATTACTCATATAACAGGAATCCCATACAATCCACAGGGACAAGGCATAGTTGAAAGAGCACATCAAACAATAAAAATGTACTTATTAAAGCACAAAGACGGAATTGAGAAGGGGTATATATTCCCCAAAGATAAACTTAAATTAACGCTTTTTACTCTAAACTTTTTAAACTTGGATTCATCAGGACTTAGTGCTGTGGAAAGGCATATGTTTCCAAAAAATGTGCATAAGCCCAAGGTCCTTTGGAAGGATATTCTAATAGGACAATGGAAAAGTGTTGACCCAGTAATTGTCTGGAGTCGGGCGTCTGTTTGTGTGTTTCCACAGGAAGAACAGCAGCTGATTTGGATTTTGGAGAGATTAACTAAAGTCCTGACCCAGTGATTGTCTTTAGTCAGGGGTCTGTTTGTGTGTTTCCACAGGAAGAACAGCAGGCAATATGGATTCCAGAGAAATTAACTAAAGTGATTTCTATAGACCAAAAAGAAGATGATTTGGCTCAAATTCATAACAGCTGATATCCAAAACTCCAGTTTGGCTATCCTTACATCTGCGACAGAACCAGGATGCTTTTTTCAATATCTATTTTATTATTGCCCTTTCCCACATCATGAAGTTCTATTTTCTATTTTTTTTTTTTTTGAGCTCATACAGACCTAGGTTAATGTTTTGCTGATCAGTTCTATTTTTTGACTATAGAGTTTTTAGACATTCCAATGGTGATTTCACCTGTAAAAAGTTATAAGGCCTTTACTATTATGTTATGTGTTGTATATATTATATTATTTGTGCACACTTGTGTTTTGTGTTTTATGTTTGAATGTACATATATCCATATATCATATATGATGTGCGCTCATGAAAAAATGGATCCAATTTTTTTTTTATTCACGTGATTTAAATAGTTTAATTTAAATTGGGTAAACAACTGTTGAGGATTGTTTTAATATGTGAACAAAAAAAGGAGTTTAGCAGAACTGTTTGTTGACTTTCACCTTTCCTTCTCATTATATTTAATAATTCTCTTCAAGATAATGTAAATTGTTAAGATAATTGGGTTTTTTAGTGCCTTCTGGAATGGTAAGTAATTTTTTCTTTAGCCATTATTGCCAGAATTCCAATCTTCAACCCAGTGCTGGTGAAGACAAAGATAAAACCAATCTACAGCTTCTGCAATAGCCATCACTGAACTGCTTGCAGAACTTGCCTGGAATATATATCACTTGTATGCATTGTGAACTAACATGTATGCATTGTGAACTATCTGTTGGTGCAGCGACTTGTGGTAGTGTTGGGGTAATTTTGCTGATGCTCTCATTGGTGGTACAATTTTTCCAAAAGGAGACATCAATTGGCTTGGTCTATCTTCCCTATTCTCACTTTATAGAGGTCAGGAACCTTACAGAGGAAGGCGAAAGACTTCATCTGCAATGACTGTACTTTCGGCCATTTTGGTTTTGGATGCACACATGGGATCTTTCTTTAGATCCATAAGGGGCTGAGAATTTAATCAACAGCCTCACACAGAGCTAAGAGGCTGATTCAGACACATCCCTTTCCAAAGCAATTAAGCAAAGAGCCACAGGTGATTTCCATTCATTTCCATTTGAAAACTGTTTTCTTCAGGTTTCACAAAGGGGTGGCCTGAGGCAAAGAACTACCTGACATTCAGGGTAACAGAACAATATGTAAGCAAAAGTCCCAAAGCAGGGTTTATCCACTGAGACTTTTCTGGTCACAGTGATCTGAGTTTTCTGAGATTCTCGCCATTCACTTCAGCTATCCAGAACATAGCCATGTCACAGACCTTGGAAGTGATTCATATCTTGGACACAAAACCATGAGCCTCTTCTGGAGAGTGGCCAGAATTCAGGAAGAAAACAGCAACTTAGGAAATTAGCAGGTGTTGCCCATCGATAAGGCAAGCCAAAGTCCATACATAAATCGGGCAGGATGAATGCTGGGAAGCTTTCTACCAGACAGGACACATCCATTGAATCATTCTCTTTTCTAATGTCTACAACCACGGACACAGTGCGATACACAGACATAGAAACAGTCGCCTTGTCAAATGACTTATTAAAAACAGTTCACTACAAACCAAACAAACCACCTTTCCTACATATTCTCAGAATATGAGACAAACCAAAAAACCACACCCACATAACAAAGGCACCTCCTTCCTCAAATGGGTCTGTGACTATCCGGAGTGTCCTCTGACTGGTGGGCCACAATATGTTCCCCTGAGATGGCCTGTCCTGTATGAGATTAGGTCTCCTTGGTCAACTCTGTGAACTTGTCAGAAGCCAGGGGTGAACCTCTACCTGCTTGCTCAGAAAAGGCCCCTCTTGAGAGCTTTCCTGTTATTTGGCCATTCCCATATCGGTAGGTATCAAGAAAGATTGACTCTATCCTTGGAAAATCAAAACAAGTGAGACCACTAAGACTGGGACTTGGACTGGCTCTGGGTGCCTGGCTTACTGGATCTAAGTTCAGAGAGTTTGATCACCACGGAAGTGACATAAGTCACTTCCTTCAGGAATTGAATGAGTTCACTGCCTTGGCAACCACTTTGTCCTAAGAGTTGACTCCAAGGGTCCCATGAGATGGAGGCTGCCCCTGCTTCCTGTGACACTTTCACAAGTTAGAATGGTATATCAACCATAGGCATACAGGAACAGCTCTCCACACAGGCCTGGTTTGGTCCATCTTCTCTACATTAATAAGTGAGAGGCTGATTCATACATATCCCTACATCCTGACCAAGTTGTTTTCCATGGAAGATGACTTTTGCTCTCTCAGGTCTTTCATAGCTGCCTACAACTTATCCAGGTGTCATTTATGTAGGACATTTGAGGTTCTCAATAGGTGGAAGATCGCCTACATTCCTGTATTGAAATACCAACTCCTTCCCTGCTCTTCTGTAAAGTTAGATTGAGGGAAGAGTGTATGATTAGGGTGAATAACAGGTTCGATTTGGGTGAGGAATCATTCTGAGGGTTGAATAACAGTATCGGGAACCCGCGATATTTACAAGAATATATACGTGAAATATAAGTATGAAAACAGAAATCTAGTTAAGATTTGAAGCCGAGAAGGGCATGGGAACTTGATTGGGATACTTAGCGTTGAATTACGTTCTGAACAGATGTCTCAGATAAATCGATATACAATGGCATAGGACCATGTACCTTGAATGATTGAATGTAGAAGAGAACATCAAGTCAAAAAGGAATACTCGGTAGGAACAGGAGATAGTAGTTTTAGGAAGAAGAGTGAGTATAGGATCTGGACCAAAAGTTCTTTAGCAATATGGTTTCAGTTGAGAGTGAATGTAAATGTTAGCACATGTGAAGAGTCAGTCACGATGATGAACTGGGGAAAATATGGAGGAAAGCAGATATTAATAGAGACATTAGGAAATCAGGCAAAGTATAAACTGAGTCATAGGACTAGACATTTTCAACAGGGTTGAGTTTGGATATATAATGTTAGAAAGAAACAAATATGTAGTCACCAATAGGATTGACATTTGAGAGCATTAGGCAACCTGGACATGGGTGCATTTAGTAATCCATGCTCATTTTCCATTTAGGCTTTGGTACAATCATAGGAGTGACCTTTGTTTTATGTGTCCAGAATATTACTGTGATAAAATGTATATGTAGATCAGGTGACATGGGTATTTCTTCCACCATTTCTGGGAGCACTATTTTGAAGAAATATAAATTAGTATTGGGGGTAAAAAGGGTATACCCTGTGTCATAGAATATATTGATAATGCATCAATTGACCATCATGTGAATAAATAATATAACTGGTTCCACTTTAAATAATGGATTGAATTGATATCTGAAAATATATAAGAAATCTAATATTGATATACAGTCATTCATTCCAACAAGTTATACATCTAATGGTAATATTAGGGTTATGGGTTATCATGAAAGGTGTGTGGGTTTTGCTTCAAAAGTGATTACGGAAATCGAAAATAATGTGTTTGGAAAGAAGTCTCATGAAAATATCAGTCAAGAAACATGGAGAAATACATGTGTTCTGAAGCAGGAAGTGACTGAAAGTGAAACAAATGCCTATCAATTTGCTAACTTGTGGATGAAATATGTATCCTATGATGTGCATAAACTGAAGAAATAGCAATGTACCAGTGTTGAATAAAAATGAACTTCAAAATACACATCATGTCCCATAGTAATCTACTTGAATTGATGTTAAACAGGGTCAGTTACTGTAGAAATGTTAGGATATGTATGCACCATTCAACGAAGTTAGTTTTCAGTACTAGGAAACAAGTATGTATTTTAGGTGGATGAGTATTTCTGAGAATAATCTTGTGAAAAGTTGATTATAAATCCACATACATGAATATAAATGAATTTAGGGAGTCTACAATAAGACACATGTTTCATATTTTGAAAAATCTAGACAGAGTGCATATATATATATATAAGTATATATATATATATATATATATATATATATATATATATATATATATATATATATACTTATATATATATACACACACACACAGAGAGAGACATTAAAAATTGCAATATATATGCCAATCGAAATTTATCGTGAAATATATATCATCATCAGATCCAAAAATATTAATTTCACTGAACATGGATTTTTGTATAAGGTTGTTCAAATAGGAAGCTCACCCATGGGTTGTATTTTCAGTTCCAACAGCGTTTACGAGGAGTGGTCATTTCTCACAATTTGTATCTGCCAATCAGCCTCCTCATGAGACTGTATGTGTGATAACCAGGTAGGATTCTATATGTGCATATAAAAACACATGTTCTGAATAAGCTAGAGAGAATGGGAGACAGTAATTTACATATTTGTTAACTTTAAAAACACATGGAAAACTATTTCAATTAAAAATTGACTAGATTTATTACTCCTACCCTATATAATGCAAAAGGCAAGTCCAACTATACACCATGCCTCCTATGAAATGCTTGTATTTCTATTTTGTTTGAGTTATTTTTCTCCATCATATTAGGATTAGTAGTCAGAGTCTATTAGGATATGGGTTAATGTCAGGGATTCAGTATTTCAAATAAATGCTGCACACAAATTTTTGCACTCTCATACAGAAAAATGCCTTGACATTACCCTCGCCTGAAGTAAGACACAATTAGAGGAGAAGAGTTAAAAATTCTGTGAATACATATCTGGAATGGAATACGCTCAGGAGTTCACAACCTTGGAGGTGGTAGAGGAGTTTCCAAAAGTAAGGGACAGGGTAAACACTCAACAAACATGGAGCTCTGCTGGCCTAAATACTTCTTGAGAAACTGCCTCTGAGGTTGCGCACTTGAAATATAAGTATTTGTCAGGAGCTTCCTTTGTAGTGAGACCATCAAAGCTGGGTGTGCATGTATGTGACCTGGAGGACATAGTTTCTTATTTTCCACTGAACATGAGGCAGCAGTGCTGATTTCTCTCTATGTAGGTTAACAGTGTCCACTGGGGGCTAAGTTTCTCTCTGTGTGGACTGTGAAGCCATTTGGTCATCCTCCACTTTTCGTGGTATTTCTTACTGCTGCACTGGGAGTTTGTTATTTGCTTCACGAAATACAAGTAGTTCACCTGGTACAGTGCTGGAGGGAGTTCTGTCACCTGTGGTGGGTAAGGGTCTGCAAGAGAATGCACCAACCATGCTTCTATCCCACATAGCTTTTCCCTTGACCATAACATCCTGATTCTGAACATTGCCCTGAAACCTCTCCAAATAACAAGATGCCTTTACATATAAGGGTCTGCTGGCTGCATCATGTCAGTCACAAGCCATTTGGAAGACAATGGAAGATCCCCATGGCCCCACCACAGATGTTTTATCACACACCTGCCCTCCACTGCTCTAGGCCCACTACTCAGAAGGCTCCAACTTACTGGCATCTCTGTTCTACACCATTTGCATGAAACCCAGTGAATCAAGGCACTGTCTGTTATACTCATGATCAGAAACCGGACATCCAAACTTTCTCCAGTGCTACCTGGTCCTGGGAATTTCAAAAATTTCATGGTATTTATCTAGCCATTTTTCAAGGATGAAGTTGGAGGCACTGTGGGTTTCAATTCATTCAGGAACCTTTAAATTTTGAGAAAGCTGATTTCAATGAAATCTCTATAGAACTCTCACAGACAAGGCTTCTCAAAGAGTGGCCAAAAGGTCACATGAAACCAGGCCCATTGAGGTCTACAGTGTGAGTTTCATGTGTGTTTTGACTCTCAACTATGGCTGCCAAGTCATTCAGAATAAAATCATGTGATATCCTGGCTGAAATTTCCAATGCTCTGTGGAAAGCCACCCTGGGCCTAGATCTCAGTTTCCAAGGGCAACTCTCATGTGTGGCCTCTTATAATCCCAACACAATTCATGACACCTCTTCTCTGAGTTCAGTTCCAGAACTCAGTGTCTAAGGGGAATCACACCAGAGTTCACACCCAGGTGGACCCAGTCTGTTAGGGTAAAAGAAATTGAAGTTAAAGTGTAAAATAGCGGGTGTTGTAAAGTTTCTAAGCTGCAAAGCCTGAGTTAAAATGTAAAGGACCAGGTATTGTTAAGTTCCCATGCTAAACCTAAAACCTGAAATTCCTGTAGCTGTTAGGACAATCCTTTCACTGCCCATTAAATATTCCCCCTGACCATCCAGTTGTTTAATAATCTAGGACCCTGTGCAGCTTGGCACCTAAGCATATCAGGGCCCAAACCAATCAGTTTGAATGTACCCCCCTCCTTAGGATCGACCTATCACCCCCGCCCGACCTGATTCCACCAATGAATGTGCTAATCAAGTTGGAGAGTTGTTGTTCGATTTTCCGGCTGATCAAGATGATTTCCTCTGATATATATAAAGCCTCTGCCTACCCAAAAAGTGTACTGAAGCACTGCTTAACCTCTTCTCGGGGATCTGGGCCGCTGTTGCTTGTTGAGTGAGCACAGAGCCCCAGCGAACTGAATTGGATCCTCAATAAATCCCCATTGCTGTTGCATGAGCCAGTCTCTTGGTAGTCTCTTCCTCCGACGTCTGCTGGAATCTTACAAGTAATCTCTTCCAACTGCCACACAAATGACCACAATTAAAACCAAAACACTCCCACATGGCCCTCATATTCTTCCATATAGACACTCATCATATCCTCTGGCTAAAGGTTTCCATGAGGGGCGCAGCCCAAGACAGTGTCCAAAATAAGCTCCCTTGCCTCTGGTTTGCCTAAAGTCAGCGTGGCCTGTACAACCTTCCTGTGAACCAGGAGTGGTCAAATAGGCCCGCCATTAATACTACTTCGGTTCACCAATTTGAGGCCTACTGACTGTGGGGTTTAGATTCTTTATGTGAATTGGAGTAATCAGAAAACCCAAGCACCTATGGGCTAGCCTCTGCAGGGCTTTTAAGAACTCAATTGACCCAAAGGATCCCTATTCTCACTTGATGGAGGTCAGGAACCTTACAAAGGAAGGTGAGAGACTTTATCCATAATGACTGCTCTTTTGGCCAGTTTGGTTTGAATGCACACATGGGATCATTCTTTAGATCCATCAGGTGCTGATAATCTAAGCCACAGACTCACAAAGGGCCAAAAGGCTGAATCAGACACATCTCCTTCCAAAGAAATTAAGAAAAGAGCCACAGGGGATGTCCATTCATTTCCATTTGAAAACTGTTTTCTTCAGGTTTCAAAAAGAGATGGCCTGAGGCAAAGACCTTGCTGACATTCAGGTCAACAGAACAATAGGTAAGCAAAAGGCCCAAAGCAGGGTTTCTCCAATGAGACTTAAATGGTCACTCTGATATCTGAGTATTCTGAGATGCTCTCCATTCCCTTCAGCTATCCAGTACATGGCCATGTCACAGAGCTTTTAGGTGGTACATATCTTGGAGAGAAAACCATGAGCCTATTCTGGATATTGGCCAGAATTCAGGAAGAAAACAGGAACTTAGAAAGATAGCAGGTGTTGCCCATCGATAAGGAAAGCCTCAGACCATTAATAAATTTGGCAGGATACATGCTGGGATGCGTTCTACTAGACAACACAAATCCATTGATCCATTCTCTTTTCAACTGTCTACAACCACGGACACAGTGGGATTCAGAGACATAGAAACACTCGCCTTGTCAAATGACTTACTAGAAACAGTTCACTCGAAACCAAACAAACCGCCGCTACTACCTATTCTCAGAACATTAGACAAAACCACAAACACACACACACATACAAAGGCACCTCCTTCCCCCAAGTAGGACTGTGACTATCCAGAGTGTCCTATGACTCGTGGGTCATACTATGTTCCACTGAAATGGCCTGTCCTTTCTCAGATCTGGTCTCCTTGTCCAACTCTGTGAAGTTGTCAGGAGCCAGTGGTGAGCCACTACCTGCTTTCTCAGAAAAGGCCCCTCTTCAGAGCTTTCCTGGCATTTGGCCATCCACACATCAGTAGTTACCAAGAAACTCTGACTCTCTCCTTGGTAAATCAAAAAAATTGAGACCCCTGGGACTCGGACTGTGACTGGCTCTGAGTGCCTGGCTTCCTGGATACCAAATTCAGACAGTTCCATCACCAAAGAAGTGTGATGAGGTCACTTCCTTCAGGAACTGAATGAGGTCACTATCTTGACAACCTCTTTGCCTTCACAGTTGCTTCCAAAGGTCCCATGATATGGAGGCTGCCCCTACTTCCTGTGATACTTTCACAGGTTATAATGGTATATCAACCATAGGCACCTAGAGACAGCTCTCCACATAGGCCTGTTTTGGTCCATCTTATCTATATGAAAAAAAGAGAGGCTCATTCAGACACAACCCTTTATCCTGACCAGGTTATTCACCATGGAAGATGTCTTTTGCTCTCTCAGGTCCTTCATAGCTGCCTACATCTTCTCCATGGATCATTTCTGCATGGGCCTTTTAGGTTCTCAGCAGGTGGAGAATCCCCTACATGCCTGTATTTTGAGACCAACTCTGTCCCTGCTCTTCTGAAAAGTTAGATTGAGGGATCAGTGTATGGTTAAGGTTAATAACATGTTTGATTTGGGTTAGGAATCATTCCGCTCAATTAATAATGGTATTGGGAACCTGTGACATTTTTAAGAATATATAGGTGAAATATAAGTATGAAAACAGAAATCTAGGTAAGATTTGAAGCCCAGAAGGGCATTGGGCCTTTGATTGGGATACTTAGCATTGAATTATGTTATGCACAGATGTCTCAGATAAATCGATATACAATGAAATAGGACCTTGTACCTTGGATGATTGAATGTAGAAGAGAACATCCAATCAAACAGGGATAGTCTGTAGGATCAGGAAGATAGTCAGTAGGTGTTGAAATGAGGGCGAGTATAGACTTTGGACCAAAAGTTCTTTAACAATAGGGTTTCGGTTAGAGAGTGAATGTCAATATCAGCACATGTATAGGGTCACTCACAATGATGAACTGGGGAAAATATGTAGCAAAGCAGATATCAATAGAGATATTAGGAAATCAGGTATAGTACAAAGTGAGTGATAATATTAGACATTTTCAACAGGGTTGAACTTGACTGTATAATCTTAGGGAAAAATAAATATGGAGTCACAAATAGATTGACATTTGAGAGCATTAGGCAATTTAGACATAGATGTTTTAGTAATCCATGGTAAATTTCCATTTAGGCTTTGGTACAATCATAAAGGTGAACTTTGCATTTTGTGTCCAGATTATTACAGTGATAAAATGTATATGTAGATCAGGTGGAGTATTTCTTCCACTGTTTCTGGGAGCAATATTTTGAAGATGCATAAATTAGTATTGGGGGTACAAATGGGTGTACCATGTGTTTATGAATATTGAGATAATGCATGAAGAGACCATACTGAGAATTAAAAATATAACTGGTTCCAACTTTAAATAATGGAATGAATTGATATCTGAAAATATACATGAAATCTTATATTGATACACATACATTCATTACAACCATTTATACATCTAATGGAAATATTAGGGTTATGGATAATCATGAAAATTGTGTATATTTTGCTTCAAATATCATTATGAAAATCAAAAATAATGTGTTTGGAAAGAAGTTTCATGATAAGACCAGTCAAGTAACCTGCAGGAATACGTGTGTTCTGAAGCAGAAAGTGATTGAAAGTGAAACAAATACCTGTAAATTTGATAACTTTTGGATTAAATATATATCCTATGATGTGCAAAAAAAGAAGAAATAGTAATTTACCAGTGTTGAATAGGAATAAACGTCAAAATACATAAAATGTCCCATAGGAATCAACTTGCTTTGATATTAAACTGGGTCAGTTACTATAAAAATATTAGGATTTGTGTGCACCGTTCACTGAAGTTAGCTTTCAGTACTAGGTAACAAATATGAATTTCAGGTGGATGAATATTTCTGGAATAATCTTCTGAAAAGTTGATTATAAATCCAAGTACATGAACATGAATAAATTTATGGAGTGTATAAAAGACACATATATTTCATGTTTTGAAGAACCTGGAGAATATATATATATATACAAAAAACACACACAGAGACATTAAAAACTGGCAATATATATGCCAATAGAAATTCATCATGAAATATATATCATCCATTGAAGCAAAAATATTTATTTTACTAAACATGGATTTAAGTAAAATGTTGTTAAACTAGGAAGCTCACCCATAGGTTGAATTTTCAGTTCCAACAGTGTTTAGGAGGAGTGATCTCTTCTCACAATTTGTATCTGCCATGTCATCCACCTCACAAAAATATAAGTGTGATACCAGGTAGGATTCAATATGTGCATTAAAAATACATGTTCTGAATAGGCTTCAGAGAAAGGGAAACAAGAATTCACATATTTGTTAACTTTAAATCACATGGAGAACTTTTTCATTTAAAAATTGACTAGATTTGTAACACCTACCCTTTATCATGCAAAAGGCAAGTCCAACTATACAACAGGCCTCCTCTGAACTGGTTGTATTTCTATTTTGTTTGGGTTATTTTTCTCCATCATATTAGGATTAGTAGTGAGAGTCTAGTAGGGTATGGGTAAGTGTCAGGGATTCAGAATTTCGAATGGAAAATAGGAAAATTAATCTCATGTGTATTCAAATATGTGCTACACAAAAATCTCCCCACTCTGATCCAGAACAATGCCTTGACATTTCCTTCACCACAAGTAAGACACAATTAGAGGAGAAGAGTTAGAAAATTTGTGAATACATATCCGGAATGGAAAATGCTCAGGAGTTCACAACCTTGGAGTTGGGAGAGGAGTATCCAAAAGTAAGGGATAGGGTAAACACTCCACAAACATGAAGTTCTTTTGGCCTAAAGACTTCTTGACAAACTGCCTCTGAGTTTGGGCACATAAAGTATATGTTGTTGTCAGGAGATTTAGCTTCCTTTGTAGTGAGACCATCAAATCTGGAATGGCATCTATGTGACCTGGAGGACATGGTTTCTTGTTTTCCAATGAACATTAGGCAGCAGTGATGAATTCTATCTTTGTCGGCAATTTTTGGCCACCTGGGTCTAAGTGTCTGCCCGCGTGGACTGTGAAGTCATTTGGTCATCCTCCACTTTTCGTGGTGTTTCTGGCTGCTGCACTCGTAGTTTGGTGTTGCTTCAAAAAATACAAGGAGTTCATCAGGGACACAGTGCTGGAGGGAGTTCTGTCAGGTGTGGTGGGTCAGGGTTTACAGGAGAATGCACCAACCAGGCTTCTATCCCACATAGCTTGCCCCCTTGACAAGAGCAACCTGATTCTAAACATTGCCCTGAAACCCCTCTATATAATAAGATGCCTTTACATATAATGGTCTGCTGGCAGCAGCATGTCAGTCACAAGCCATTTGGAAGTCAAAGACATATTCACATGGCCCCACCACAGATGTTTATCACACACCTTCACACCACAGCTCTAGGCCCACTACTCAGCAGGCTCCAACTTACAGGCATCTCTGTTCTACTCCATTTTCATGAAACCCAGTCAATCTACGCATTGTCTGGTACACTCATGATCAGGAACCAGATATCCAAAGGTTCTCCAGTGCCACCTGGTCATGGGAATTTCAAACCTTGCATGGTATTTATCTAGCCATTTTTCAAAAATGAATTTGAGACACTCTGGGTTTCAATTAATTCAGGAACCATTAAATGGTGAGGAAGCTCATTTCAATGAAAGCTCTAGAGAACTCTCATAGGCAAGGCTACATAAACAGAGGCCAAATGGTAACATAAGCAAGGCCCATTGAGGTCTACAATGTTAGGTCCATGTGTGTTTTGACTCTCATTGATGGCTGCCAAGTCTTTCAGAATAAAATCATGTGATATCCTTGCAAAGATTCCCAGTTTTCTGTGCAAAGCCACCCTGGGCCTAGATCACAGATACCAAGAGCGAATCTCATGCGTGGCCTCCTAAAATCTCAAAACAATTCATGGCAATACTTCACTGAGGTCAGTTCCAGAAAGCAGTCTCTAAGGGGAATCACACAACAGTTCAAGCCCAGGTGAACACAGTTATCTCTTCCAACTGACACACAAATGACCACAATTAAAACCAAAACACTTCAACATGGCCCTCATTTTCTTCCATATAGACACTCATCATAACCTCTGGCTGGAGGTTTTCATGAGGAGCGCAGTCCAAGACAGTGTCCAAAATAAGCTCCCTTGCCACTCATTTGCTAAAGTCAGGGTGGCCTGGACATACTTTCTGTGAACCAGGCGTGATGAAATAGGCATGCTGTGAAGACTACACCGCTTCTCTACTTTGAGGCCAACTGACTCAGAGGTTAAGATTCTTTATGTGAATTGGAGTCATGAGAAAACCCAAGCACCTCTGCAGGGCTTTGGAGAACTCCTTTGACCCAAAGGATCCCTATTGATGGAAGTCAGGAACCTCACAGAGGAAGGCGAGACGTCATCCACAAGAACTGCTCTTTTGGCCATTTTGGTTTTGGATGCACACATGGGATCTTTCTTTAGATCCATCAGGTGCTGAGAATCTAAGCCACAGCCTCACACAGGGCCAACAGGCTAAATCACACACATCCCTTTCCAAAGCAATAAAGCAAAGGGCCACAGGTGATGCCCATTCGTTTCCATTTGAAAACTGTTTTCCTCAGGCTTCACAAAGGGGTGGCCTGAGGCAAAGAACTTCTTGAAATTAAGGGCAACAGAACATTATGTAAGCAAAAGGCCCAAAGCAGGGTTTCTCCACTGATACTTTACTGGTCACACTGATATCTGAGTTTTCTGAGATGATCGCCATTCCCTGCAGATATCCAGTACATGGCCATGTCACAGAGCTTGGAGGTGGTACATATCTTGGACAAAAAAACATGAGCCAATTCTGGAGATTGGAAAGAATTCAGGAAGAAAATTGGTAATTAGGAAGATAGTAGGTGTTGCCCATCCTTAAGGAAAGCCGCAACCCATTCATAAATTGGGCAGGTTGAATGCTGGGAAGCTTTCTACTAGACAGGACAAATACATTGATGCATTCTCGTTTCTAATGTATACAACCACGGACACAGTGGAATACACAGACATAGAAACACTCGCCTTGTCAAACGACTTACTAGAAACAGTACACTCCAAAAAAAAAAAAAAAACTAACCGCCTTTCCTACCTATTCTCAGAAGATGAGACAAAATCATAAACCCACAACCACACCCACAAAGTCACCTCCTTCCCCCAAGTAGGTCTGTGACTCTACGGAGTGTCCTCTGACTGGTGGGCCATACAATGTTTCCCCGAAATGTCCTGTCCTGTCTCAGATCTGGTCTACTTGGCCAACTCTTTTAAGTTGTCAGAAGGGAATTTTGAGCCACTACCTGCTTTCTCAGGAAAGGCCCCTCTTCAGAGCTCTCCTTGCTTTTGGCATCATAATATCAGTAGGAACAAAGAAAGACTGACTCTGTCTTTGGTAAATCCAAGCAAGTGAGCCCACTGGGACTGGGACTGGGACTGGCTCTGTGTGCCTGGCTTCCAGGATCCCAAGTTCAGAGAGATCCATCACGAAGGAAGTGAGGTGAGGTCACTTCCTTCAGGAACTGAATGAATTCACTGTCTTGTAAACCATTTTGTCCTAATAGTTGCTTCCAAGGGTCCCATTAGATGGAGGGTTCCCCTACTTCCTCTGAAATGTTCACAAGTTAGAATGGTATGTCAACCTTAGGAACCCGGGAATAGCTATCCACACAGGCCTGGTTTGGTCCTTCTCCTCTACATTAAGAAGAGAGAGGCTGATTCAGACACATCCCTTCATCCTGACCAGGGTGTTTGACATGGAAGATGACTTTTGCTCTCTCAGGTCCTTCATAGATGACTATATCTTCTCCAGGGTTCATTTCTACATGGATCTTTGAAGTTCTCAGCAGGTGGAAGATCCCCTACATTCCTGTATTGTAAGACCAACTCTGTCCCTGCTTTTCATTAAATTTAGATTGAGGGAACAGTGTATTCTTAGGGTTAATAAAATGTTTGAATTGGGTTAGGAATCATTCTGCGGGATGAATAATGGTATTGGGAACCTGCGATATTTATAAAAATATAGAGGTTAAATATATGAATAAAAACAGAAATCTAGGTAATTTTGAAGCCTAGAGGGCATTGGGCCCTTGATTGGGATACTTAACTTTGATTTACATTGTGCACAGATGTCTCAGAAAAATAGATATATAATGGCATAGAACCTTGTACCTTGGATGATTGAATGTCGAAGAGAACATCCAGTCAAAAACGGATAGTCGGGAGGATTAGGTAGATAGTAGGTTTAGGAAGAAGTGTCAATATAGGATTTGGAATATATGTTCTATCGCAATAGTGTTTTGGTTAGAGAGTGAAAGTAAACATAACTTCATGTGAAGGGTCAGTCACAATGATGAACTGGGGAAAATATGTAGGAAACCACATATCAATAGAGACATAATGAAATCAGGCAAAGTATAAAGTGAGTGATATGATTAGGCATTTTCAACAGGGTAGAGTTTGAATATATAATCTCTGGAAGAAACAAATATGTAGTCACCAACAGGATTGATAATTGAGAGGATTAGGCAACATGGACAGGAATGTTTTTAGTAATCCATGTTCACTTTCCATTCAGACTCCGGTACAATCATAAGTGTGACATTTACTTTTTGTGTCCCGAATATTACTGTGATAAAATGTGTATGTAGATCTGGTGACATGAGTATTTCTTACACCATTTCTGGCAGTAATATTTAGAAGACATATACATAAGTATTGGTTGTACAAAGAGGTGTGCCCTGTGTCTATGAATATAGAGATAATGCATGAATTGACCACACTGTGAATAAATAATATAGCTGATTCCACTTTAAATAATGGATGGAATTGATATCTGAAAATATTTAAGATATCTTATATTGATATAAAATCATTCATTCCAACCAGTTATACATCTATTGTTAATATTAGTGTTATTGTTTATCATGAACGGTGTCTGAGTTTCGCTTCAAAAATGATTATGAAAATTGAAAATAATGTGTTTTGTAAAGAAGTCTCATGAAAAGACCAGTCAAGAAACATGGATGAATACATGTGTTCTGAAGAAGGAATTGATTGAAAGTGAAACAAATGCCTATAAATTTGCGAAACTGTGGATGAAAAATATATCCTATGATGTGCATAAACTGAAGAAATCATAATGTACCAGTGTTGAATAAAAATGAACGTCAAAACACACAGCATGTCCCATTGGAATCTACTCGCATTGATGTTAAACTGGGTCAGTTACTGTAGAAATATTAGGATTTGTATGCAACATTCACTGAAGTTAGTTTTCACTAGTAGGAAAAAATATGTATTTCAGGTGGATGAATATTTCTGAGAATAATCATGTGAAAATTTGATTATAAATCCACATACATGAATATGAATGAATTTAGGAAGTGTGTAATAAGACACATATATTTCATATTTTGAAAAATCTGGAGACTATATATATATATATATATATATATATATATATATATATATATACACACAGACATTAAAAAGTAGCAATATATATGCCAATCGAAATTCACCATGAAATATAAATCATCCACAGATGCAAAAATATTCATTTTACTGAACATGGATTTATGTATAATGTTGTTCATCTAGGAAGCTCACCCATAGGTTTAATTTTCTGTTCCAACAGTGTTTAGGAGCTGTGATGTCTTCTCGCAATTTGTATCTGCCAAGTAAGCCACCTCACAAGATTGTACGAGTGGTACCAGGTAGGATTCTGTATGTGCATATAAAAATACATGTGCTGAATATGCTACGGAGAAAGGGAGACACGAATTCATACATTTGTTTACTTTAAAAACACATGGAGAACTCTTTCAATAAAAAAATTAACTAGTTTATACCTTCTACCCAATATAATGCAAAACACAATTCCAACTACACACCATGCCTTCTCTGAACTGCTTGTATTTCTATTCCGTTTGGGTTATTTTACTCCACCATATTAGGATTAGTAGTCAGAGTCTAATAGGGTATATGTTAGTGTCAGGGATTTAGTATTCTGAATGGAAAATTGGAAAATGAATCCAATGTGTATGCAAATATGTGCTACACAAAATTTTTCCCACTCTCATCCAGAACAATGCCTTGACAATACTTTCACCCCAAGTAAGACACAATTAGGGAAAAAGAGTTAGGAATTCTGAGAATACAAATCTGGAATGGAATATGATCAGTAGTTCACAAACTTGGAGGTGGTAGAGGAGTTTCCAAAAGTAAGGGACAGGGTCAAAACTCTCCATATAACAAGATGCCTTTACAAATAAGGGTCTGCTGGCTGCATCCTGTCAGTCACAAGGCATTTGGAAGCCAATGGCAGATCGAAATGGCCCCAGCGCATATTTTGTGTCACACACCTGCCCAACATTGCTCTAGGCCCACTGCTCAGCAGGCTCCAACTTACTGGCATATCTGATCTACACCATTTTCATGAAACCCAGTCAATCAAGGCACCGTCTGGTATACTCATGATCAGCAACAGGACATCCAAAGTTTCTCCAGTGCCACCTGGTCATGGGAATTTCAAAAATTTCATGGTATTTATCTAGCCATTTTTCAAGGATGAAGTTGGAGGCACTATGGGTTTCAATTAATTCAGGAACCATTAAATGGTGAGGAAGCTCATTTCAATGAATGCTCTGAAGAACTCTCACAGGCAAGTCTTCCCAAAGAGTGGCCAAAAGGTCACATGAAGCCAGACCCATTGAGGTCTACAATGTGAGTTCCATGTGTGTTATGACTCTCAACTATGGCTGCCAAGTCTTTAAAAATAAAATCATGTTATATCCTGGCTGAGATTCCCAGTGCTCTGTGGAAATCCACACTGGCCTTAGATCTCAGTTTCCAAGGGTCACTCTCATGCGTGGCCTAATTAAATCCCCACAAAATTTATGGCAATACTGCTCTGAGGTCAGTTCCAGAACTCAGTCTCTAATGGGAGTCACACCAGAGTTCAAGCCCAGGGGGACCCAGTCATCTCTTCCAACCATGATACAAATGTCCACAATTAAAACCAAAACACTCCCACATGGCCCTCATCTTCTTCCATATAGACACTAATCATTACCTCTGGTAGCAGGTTTCCATGAGGGGCGCAGCCCACAACAGTGTCCAAAATAAGCTCCCTTTTTCCCTCATTTTCCTAAAGTCTGTGTGGCCTAGACACCCTTCCTGTTAACCAAGAGTGATCAAATAGGCATGCCGTTAATGCTGCTTTGCTTCTCCAATTTGAGGCCAAATTACTGTGCGGTTTAGATTCTTTATGTGAACTGGAATCATGAGAAAACCCATGCACCTATAGGCTAGCCTCTACAGGGCTTTAAATATCTCATTTGACCCAAAGTATCACTATTCTCACTTAATGGAGGTCAGGAACTTTACATAGGAAGGCGAGAGACTTCATCTACAATATCTGCTCTTTTAGCCATTTTTGTATTGGATGCACACATGAGATATTTCTTTGGATCCATCTAGTGCTGAGAATCTAAGCCACAGCCTCACACAGTGCCAAGAGGCTGATTCAGACACATCCCTTTCCAAAGCAATTAAGCACAGAGCCACAGGTGATGCCCATTCATTTCAATTTGAGAACTCTTTTCTTCAGGCTTCACAAAGGGGAGGCCTGAGGCAGAGACCTTCCTGACATTCAGGGCAATAAAACAATAGGTAAGCAAAAGGCACAAAGCAGGCTTTCTCCACTGAGACTTTACTGGTCATACTGATATCTGAGTTTTCTAAGAAGCTCGTCATTCCCTTCAGGTATCCAGTACATGTCCATGTCACAGAGCTTGGAGGTGGTACATATCTTGGGCACAAAAGCATGAGCCTATTCTTTAGAGAGGCCAGAATTCAGGAAGAAAACAGGAACTTTGGAGGATAGCAGATGTTGCCCATCCATAAGTCAAGTAGCAGTCCATTCATAAATTGGGCAGTATGAAGGCTGGCAAGCTTTCTACTAGACAGGACACATCCATTGATGCATTCTCTCTTCTTATGTCTACAACCACGAACACCGTTTTATATACAGACATAAAAACACTCGCCTTGTCAAAGTACTTACCAGAAAGAGTTCACTCAATCCAAACAAACCGCCTTTGATACCTATTCTCAGAACAAGTGAAAACCACAAACCTACACCTACACCCATAAAGGCACCTCCTTTCCCTAAGTAATTCTGAGACTATTTGGAGTGTCCTCTGACTAGTGGGCCACAGTATGTTCCCTTTAAATGGCATGTTCTCTCTCAGATCTGTCCTCCTTAGCCAACTCTGTAAAGTTGTCAGGAGCCAGCATTGAGCAACTACCTTTTTCTCAGGAAAGGCCCCTCTTCAGAGCTCTCTTGGCATTTTGCCATCCTCACATCAGTAGGTACCAAGAAAGACTGACTCTGTCTTTGGTAAATCCAAACAAGTGAGACCACTGGGACTGGGACTGGGACTGGCTCTGTGTGCCTGGCTTCCTGGATCCCAAGTTCAGATAGTTCCATCAACAAGGAAGTGAGGTGAGGTCAATTCCTTCAGGAACTGAATGAGGTCACTGCCTTGGCAACCACTTTGTCCTAACATTTGCTTCCAAGGGTCCCATGAGATGCAGGCTGCCCCTACTACCTGTGACAGTTTCACAAGTTAGAATGGTATATCAACCATAGGCACCCGGGAACAACTCTCTAAACAGGCCTGGTTTGGTCCATCTTCTCTACATTAAAATTTGAGAGCCTGATTCAGACACAACCCTTCATACTGACCAGGTTGTTTTCCATGGAAGATGACTTTTGCTCTCTCAGGTCCTTCATAGCTGCCTACATCTTCTCCAGTGATCATATCTGCATGGATCTTTGAGGTTCTCAGCAGATGAACAATCCCCTACATTCCTGTATTGTAATACCAACTCTGTGCCTGCTCTTCTGTAAAGTTAGATTGAGGGAAGAGTGTATGGTTATGTTTAATAACATGTTTGATATGGGTTAGGAATTATTCTGCTGGATGAATAATGGTATTGGGAACCTGAGATATTTATAAGAATATAGAGTTGGAATATTGTAATGGTCGGGTAGGCATAGGAGGAAGAGACCACCAAGAGACTGTCTCATGCAACAACAAAGGGTTTATTGAGGGTCCAGCATGCTGGGGCTCAGAGCTCACTTGAATAGAGCAGAGAGTCCTGAGAACAGCTTAAACAGAGCTTATATACTTTCCTTGGAGAGGGCAGGGAGGGAAATTTATTGATGCGACAGGGAGAGTGGGCAGTTTGCTTTCAACGGGATGATGGAGTACATTCTGCAGTTTGGCAGTTGGGGACAGCACATTCTGGGAACAAGATTAGCAAACAGTTCTCAAGATTTCAACAGTGTTTTATTAAGCATACAGAAAAATAGGAAGTGACAAGTACCTATTTTATTAACTTTTTATTCCCCAATTCTTCTTCTGGTTACTTTTAATCATGAAAGTGATCATTGAAGGGTGTCACATTTTATGTCTCCTAGTGGGGTATATTGTTGTCTGATTACCATAAGTTTAAATTGTCCAATTTGAGCTTCGAGAAAGGAAACTACATGGTTGAGCCAACAGGGTCCTACAGTTAGCAATAATATGAGGATTATTAATGGACAGGCCTGGGCTTATGAAAGCATAGTTAACCAGAGGGACTGTGTGAACCAAGACTCAAACCACCCTTTTTGGGCCTCCCTCTCTCGTTGACACTCTTAAAGGCATTTTCTTAATATACTCATAGGTTCTTATACAACTCCAGTATGGTCAGCATAAAAACAACCTTCTTCCCTCAATGCAGCACAAAGTCCCCCTTCTCTCATGAAGAGAAGGTTTAACCCTCGCCTGTTCTGTAAAACAACTTCAGAGAGAGAGGTTAAACATTCCTGTAAAGCTGTGATGGAGGTTTTATTATCTTTAATTTTTGGTCTATTGCTGCTTCTAATTGGGTCATTTGTTGTGTCCCATGGACTAGGGTTCCTGTGCTCACTCCTGCAGCAACTCCTATTCCTAATAGGATGGCTAAAGTGAGAGATACAGGTTCCCGGTGGAAACAGGTTGTATGCCCTCCGATTTGATCTTTAAATGAACATGCATCATCCTAGAACACTCTGGGAAACATCTGCACCATTACATAATTAATCACATCTGTTGACCATTTCATGAAAACATAAACAATGTTTAAGTATATAGAATTATACTGTTGTAGGTACGGAAAAGGAAAGGAATCTAAGATAGCACCGAAGACAGGGAAACAGCCCTATTTGGTTGCAAACGGATTTAGAGGGTATTGCTTCTGTTGTAATCAATTAATCTTCTGAACCCCAAGTTTAGGTAGTTTCAGAATTTGTACCCAACATGTAAGGGAAGGGGCTCAGAAGTTCACAGTCTGCAGAAGTTCACAAAAAGCAGTTTTTGTTTCTGTTATTTTTTCCTCTGTTCTCGGCAAGTTAACTTTTCAAGGACACTTGGGACAGGGAGAGCTTTTTTTTTTCTCTTTTTTTTTCTCCCTGCCAGCTGTTACCATTGAGCCTAGTTGGTAACTTCTTTACTTAGAATTGTAGCCATCTCTGAGAATCCCCAGCTCAAGGCCAGAGGCCTTTTTCACTTATTTTGTGAAAAACTCGTAAGGGGGTGTCTAGCTTAGGAGTGCTGATTTTTCCAGCCACTGGCCAAGTAGAACAGGGCGACATGAAAACACGGAGTTTATCTACATTGAATTCTTTTATAGGGACTCTTTTGCTGAAAGTCCTAAAGTCAGCAATGGTGAAGACTTCTGGAGAAGGTCATATAAGACTTTTCTGTTGGCCTGGTGAAGAGGGGCAAGACGTGGAAAGCAAGGCTGAGAGCAACTCCGTTTATCTGAGAATTAGGAAGGAGAGATGTAAAAGAATATTGGGAAAGGGGTTTGTGATTTTCCTGGTAACAAAAACTTGAGCAGTAGAACAGGTAGAGCAGAGGGGACGACAGGAGTGAGTATCCCAAAAAGCCTGTGAGGGACTTTAAATTCTTAGTCACCTGTTTTCAGTGATGACAAGGCAACTTTAAAGGTCACTTTCATTACATCTTGGATAGTGGTCTGAGGGATCTCCTCAGCTGGTTTGAGCTTTGGGTTAGCTGGTAAGAGGACCTGATGGGACCTGCTCTGGGCACTTACTGGAGAAAAGAGGACTGAGTGGGTGGAGGGGTACCTCAGTACCTGATACCTCAGCAAGGGCGCAATTGTCTGAGAACCGGCCGAGGTTTGGTTTTTTGATCTAGTAAATGGAGGGGAGAAATCAGGTTGCTGAGGTGGGAGTGAAAGCAGAGAGTCTGGAGCAGAAGGCTGAGGGTTAGGATCTATTGGAGAAGCATAGTTCAGGACGTGAGTGAAGGAGGGAAAAGGTCTTCACATAGGGGAATCTCCTTCCACCCTTTTGATCACTTGTAGAAGTTAAAAATGTCATGCATAATTTGAGGATCTAGAGAGCCTTCTGGGGTCCATCGGTTTTGGTTGTCTAATTGGTAATATGGCCAATGCTGTGTACTGAATTTGATGGGGAGTTTGGGTTCCACCAGGCAGTCCCTGTATGCTAACATCCCCATGACTTACAGAAGAAGTTGGCTTTTTCCCCTCACAGCCGTGGCTCTTTGTGGCTTTGATAGTCTGCCATGCAAACATAGTAATCTGGGCTAGCCAACCTGCATCTTGCTCGCGTGTCCCTACATCCATAATGTTTGTTTCCATTATCGATGATACAGAAGGTATTTAATAGAATTTTAGTGGGATCCACTTTATCAGATATATCCCAATAGGAAAAACCTATAGCCAGCTGACAAATGTCTGGGTGGAGAGATGGCCACCAGGTCCCTATGGGGGCTGTAAGCGAGATAGACCATACTTCTTCTCTAGTAGGATTTGTGATCAGCCATCGCTGATGAACCACCTGATGAGGTTTAGGACTACTGGTGGCCAAGGGGAGAGTCTATAGCCTTATTCATATGGTGAAAACACAATTTGAAAGGGCTACTAGTCATTTCCAGTTTCCAGCAAGAGTCTGGACAGAGCGCAGGCTTGAGATGAGAGGCATGGATCCAGGAATTGATTCCGTATACATTTACTGATGTAGGTGTTATAAGTAGTATCTGGTATGTTCCTTTCCATTGGGGTTCCAGGAATGAAACCTGATGTCTTCTTATGTAGATGAAGTCTCTTACATTATATTGAAGTGGAGTCCCCTTGTCCCCAGTTTGCTAGGCCGTGGCCAGCTGTTTGAACAGATATCAATGAGTTCTTTCAAGAGCTTCAAGTCTGTCAAGCTAGGGGGTGTGGAAGGGATCCTTAGGTCTTAGAGTTGGGGTTAGGTCCCTTACTGGAGGAAGGGCACCATAGAGAATTTCACAGGTGGTGAGGTTACACAAAGAAACAGAGGGAGTATTTCTTGCATGAAACAGTGGATAAGGCAGGAGCATAGTCCAATCTTTTATGCAGGTCTCTAAGAGTAATTTCGTAAAGGTCTATTTAATGGTTCTATTTATTTTTTCTACCTGTCCTGAGTTCTGGGGTCTATAAGCATAATGTAACTACCAATTAATAACCAGGGTACTGGTTAACCTATTCTCAGAACATGAGACAAAAAAAGAATCCCACACCAACACCCACAAAGGCACCTGCTTCCCCCAAGTACATCTGTGACTATCTGGAGTATTCTCTGACTGGTGGGTCATACTATGTTCCCCAAAAATAGCCTGTCTTGTCTCAGATCTGGTCTTCATGGCCAACTCTGGGAAGATTTCAGGAGCCAGCATGAGCCACTACCTGCTTTCTCAGGAAAGGCCCCTCTTCAGAGCTCTTCTGGCATTTGGCCATCCCCACATCAGTAGGTACCATGAAAGACTGACTCTGTCCCTGGTAAATCCAAAGAAGTGAGCCCACTAGGAGTAGGACTGGGACTGCAATGGGTGCCTGGCTTCCTGGATCCCAAGTTCAGAGAGTTCCAACACCAAGGAAGTGACGTGAGGTCACTTCCTTCAGAAACTGAAAGAGGTCACTCCCTTGGCAACCACTTTGTCCTAACAGTTGCTTCCTATGGTCTCTTGAGATGGAGGATGCCCCTACTTCCTGTGACACTTTCACAAGTTAGAATGGTATATAAACCATAGGCACTCAGGAATAGCTCTCCACACAGGCCTGGTTTGATCCATCTTCTCTACATTAATAAGAGAGAGGCTGATTCAGATACACTCCTTTATCCTGACCAGGTTGTTTGCCATGGAAGATGACTTTTGCTCTCTCAAGTCCTTCATAGCTGCCTACATCTTCTCCAGGAATGATTTCTGCATGGACCTTTGAGTTTCTAAGCAGGTGGAAGATCCCCTACATTCCTGTATTGTAAGACCAACACTGTCCCCGCTCTTCTGTAAAGTTAGATTGAGGGAACAGTGTATGTTAGGTTTAATAACATGTTCAATTTGGGTTAGGAATCATTCTTCGGGATGAATAATAGTATTGGGAAACTCTCTCAGATCTGGTCTCCTTGGCCAACTCAGTGAAGTTTTCAGGAACCAGTGGTGAGACACTGCCTGCTTTCTCATGAACTGGCCCTCTTCAGAGCTCTCCTGGCATTTGGCCATCCTCACATCAGTAGGTACCAAGAAAGTCTGACTCTGTCCTTGGTAAATACAAACATGTGAGCCCACTGGGATTGGGACTGGGACTGACTCTGGGTGCCTGGCTTCTTGGATCCCCAGTTCAGAGAGTTCCATCACCAAAGAAGTGAGGTAGGTCACTTCATTCAGAAACTGAATGAGGTCACTGCCTTGGCAAACACTTTGTCCTAAAAGTTGTTTCCTAGGTTCCCATGAGATGGAGCCTGCCCCTACTTACTGTGACACTTCAAGCTAAGAATTGTATATCAAAAATCGGCACCCGGGAACAGCTCTCCACACATGCCTGATTTGGTCCAACTACTCTACATTAAGAAGAGAGAGGCTGATTCAGACACATCCCTTCATTTTGACCTGGTTGTTTTCCATGGAAAATGAATTTTTCTCTCTCAGGTCCTCCATAGCTGTCAACATCTTCTCCAGGGATCATTTCTGTAAGGACCTTTGAGGTTCTCAGCAGGTGGAAGATCCCCTACATTCCTGTATTGTAAGACAAACTGTGTCCTTACTCTTTTGTAAAGTTAGATTGATGGAAGAGTGTATGGTTAGGATTAATAACATATTCGATTTGAGTTAGGAATCATTCTGCAGGATGAATAATGGTATTGGGAATCTGCGATATTTACAAGAATAAATAGGTGAAATGTAAGTATGAAAACAGAAATCTAGGTAAGATTTGAAGCCCAGAAGGGAATTGGGCCTTTGATTGTGACACTTAGCTTTGAATTATGTTCTGCACAGATGTCTCAGATAAATCGATATAAAATGGCATAGGACCTTGTACCTTGGATGATTGAATGTCGAAGAGAATATCCAGTCAAAAGGGGACAGTAGGTGGATTAGGAAGATAGTAAGTAAGTTTAGAAAAAAGAATGAGTATAGGAATTGGACCAAAAGTTCTTTAGCAACAGGGTTTCGGTTAGTGAGTGAATGTCAATGTCAGCACATGTGAAGAATGAGTCACAATGATGAACTGGGGAAAATATGTAGGAAAGCAGATATCTATAGAGACATTATGAAATCAGACAAAGTATAAAGTGAGTGATAGTATTAGATATTTTCAACAGGGTTGAATATGAATATATAATCTTAGGAAGAAACAAATATGTAATCATTAATAGGATTGACATTTGAGAGCATTAGCCAAATTGGACATGGATTTTTTTAGTAATCCATGTTTACATTCCATTTAGTCTTTGGTACAATCATAAGTGTGAACTTTGTATTTTGTGTCCAGAATATTACTGTGATAAAATGTTTATGTACATCAGTTGACAGAGTATTTTTTTCCACCATTTCTGGGAGCAATATTTTGAAGACATATAAATTAATATTGGGGGTACAAAGAGGTGTACCCTGTGTCTATGTATGTAGAGATAATGCATGAAGAGACCATACTGTGAATAAATAATATAACTGATTACACTTTAAATAATCGATTGAGTTTATATCTGAAAATATGCAGAAAATCTTATATTGATATACAATCATTAATTCCAACCAATTATACATATAATGGTAATATTACTTTAATGGTTTATCAAGACGGGTGTGTGAGATTTGCTTCAAAGCGATAATGGAAATTGAAAATAATGTGTTTGGAAAGAAGTCTCATGAAACGAGCAGTCAAGAAACATTAAGGAATACATGTGTTCTGAATCAGGAAGTGATTGAAAGTGAAACAAATGCCTATCAATTTGATAAATTGTGGATGAAATATTTATCCTATGATGTGCATTAACTGAAGAAATAGTAATGTACCAGAGTTGAATAAAAATGAACGTCAAAATACACTTCATGTCCCATAGGAATCTATACGCATTGATGTTAAACTGGGTGAGTTACTGTAGAAATATTAGGAGTTGTGTGCACCATTCACTGAAGTTTGTTTTCAGTACTAGGAAACAAATATGTATTTCAGGTGGATGAATATTTCTGATAATAATCTTGTGAAAAGTTGATCATAAATCCACATATATGAATATGAATGAATTTAGGGAGTGTATAATAAGACACATATATTTCATATTTTGAAAAATCTGGAGAGTATATATATATATATATATATATATATATATATATATATATATATATAAACACACACACACAGACATTAAAAAGTAGCAATATATATGGCAATCTAAATTAATCATGAAATATATATCATCCACAGATCCAAAAATATTCATTTTACTGAACATGGGTTTATGTATAATGTTGTTCAACTAGGAAGCTCACCCATAGGTTGAATTTTCAGTTCCAACAGCGTTTAGAATGAGTGATCTATTCTCACAAATTGTATCTGCCAATTCATCCACCTCACAAGAATGTACGTGTGGTACCAGGTAGGATTTGATATGTGCATATAAAAATACATGTGCTGAATAGGCTACAGAGAAAGGGAGACAGGAATTCAAATATTTGTTAACTTTCAAACACATGGAGAACTATTTAAATTGAAAATTTGCTAGATTTATAACTCCTACACTACATAATGCAAAAGGCAAGTCCAACTATGCACCATGCCTCCTCTGAACTGCTTGTATTTCTATTTTGTTGGGGTAATTTATCTCCATCATATTTGCATTAGTAGTCAGAGTCCAGTAGGGTAGGTTTTAGTGTCAGGGATTAAGTATTTCGAATGAAAAATTAGATAATGAATCCAATGTGTATGCAAAAAATCTTCCCATTCTCATCCAGAACAATGCCTTGACATTACATTCGCCCCAAGTAATACACAATTAGAGGAGAAGAGTTAGAAAATCTGTGAATACATATCTGGAATGGAAAATGCTCAGGAGTTCACAAGCTTGGATGTGGAAGGGGAGTTTCCAAAAGTAAGGGACAGGGTTGATAGACCCAACCTGATCATTTATTAAAATTGGGAGCCCACTTGCCAGAAAGCCATGAAAAGATAATTTTGGATTTATTATAAATTACTGCAAATTCTGAACCTGCTTGGAATGTTTGCCCATGCCTTAAACTCACCCATGCCTGGCTCTCTGACCAGATTGCAGCCCTCTCTGAAACTTTAGTGACACCTCATAAATATTTTCTTTCCCTGGCCAGACAACGAGTCTCTGAGGCTCTAATGGTCCTCATAATTTCTGATGTTGGGGTGAGCTTAAAAAAAAATGTAAACTACCGTTAGTGTGATGCTTGTTAAAGTTCTGTTATCTGTAACCCCCTTTTTGTGCATCTTTCTGGGCTATATAGCTGGGCTATAGGAAAGGTGGGTTTGCTGTCTTGCTCCCGCCATTTTGGGAGGGAGAGGTAGCCTTTCCCTTTGAAATAATTAGCTTGCCTTAATTTGATTTTACTAGGAGTCAGTGGTCTTTACATGCGTTCCTGGTCTAATATTTTGGAGTTCCCCAGTGAGATGACCCTGCCGGACAAGATCACAAGACCAGACTGCTGTAAATTCTGAAGTTGGCCTTCCTTCCAGGGCTCCAAGCTTGAGAGCAACTCTAGGGTTTGTGCAACTTGAGATGGTCCAAGGCCTTGGAGTTAGCCTTCAGTTCAGGGAGCACTGCAGTGAACCACCACATTAAAACTATTAGCAAGCACCTGGTGGAGGAGGCATCCATAGGTAATTGGTGCCTTTATAACATCTGATATCCGGTTAAGGGAGATCTCTTCTTATGACAGAGAGGTGGACTGAGGAGGCTCACATATACTCCTGTCTGGGACAGTAACAAGAATCATTCTGTCATCTGTTCTGTTCTCTAGGGAATTCATCTGGAAGGGTAGAGAGGTGCCAACGGGCACGCATGCACTCCTACGGGGAGCTTTAGGAAGACATTGCATTGCTCCTCTGTTTTCCTGTTTCGGCGCCGGATTTCTGTTTTTTTTTTTTTTTTTTTTTTTTTGTTGTTGTTGTTTTGTTCTGTGTTCTATATGTTTTTTGTTTGTTTGTTTTTGTGCATTTTGTTGTGTGATTTCTGTGGTGAAAACTTAAGGATATGGGACATGAAAATAAAGCAAGTAAGCCTGACACCCTTTGGACTGAGTTTAAAGGAGCTGCATTGAACTTTACACCCGTTTGTTAAGCAGTATGATAGAAGCCCCTAGCTGGCTGCCTGGAGCACACTCACTGCAGAGGGCAGTGCCTGCGGGGGACCTAAGAACTGAGTATCTCCCAGGTTAATAAGTGAAACTCCTTTAAAATCCCTTGTCCCTCCAGATAAAGAGAGTCACAACCTTTTGGCAGAGTCCCTGTGTTTATCTTTGTTAGCAAAGCAATAAACCTTCGTTTTTCTTTTTCTCAAAACCCTGTCCTCATTTTTAAATTGGCATTAATTGGCTTCAAGTTCAGGAACCCAACTTTAAGTTACAAATTTTGATAACCCACCCGCACCCTGGAACTTTTTGAGAGCTGACTACAGAAATGTTAGGAGATGGAGCATGCTTGTGGTGGAACTGAAACAGAGGAGCAAATCCTGTAAGTAAAAGGAGGGACTGAGGGACTCCCAGCAGCTGCTGAAGCCTTATTTTTTCAGAGAATTCCCTAGGTCTTTCCCTGCAATTTAACGATAATGCCACCTCTGTCATCTTAAAAAAGAGGGAAAAAAAGGGGACACTAAATGCAGGAAAGTCACTATGGCGACCCTTGATTTTACATTTCAGGATGCTCCTCTGTGAAAGCATCTGGTCCCCTTGTGGGGACATCTGTGGTGCAACTGGTGTAGGAGATTTTTCTCTTATCTGCTCTGTTTTAAAGGCTTCTGTCTGTCAGTCATAGTCTGGAGCTCCTTTCTGTCTGTCGTGTGTCTTTGTTTCTGGCACTTTAAGACATGTGCAATAATGTGTTGATATTATATATTGTTTCTTGGGAATGATTTTACCTGAATGTGTGTCTAAATGATGATGTTTTATTGTAACAATCTGGTAGCTTATTGGGTTTTTGAAGCATTGCAGAATCTTGCCGTTAAAAGTCAGATTGAGATAATTGTTCAGTTTATGATTTCAGATAATTCATGCCAGAGAACTTAAATACTTAGGATGGAAAACTAAAGAACTCTACTTCCAAGTTGGCAAGAAATTTTCCAATCATTCAGTCTTTTTTTTTTCAACAATTTTTAATTGGGTAGCCTGGGAAAATGTCACTGTGTGTACCAGTGCATTAATTTGGACAAGGATAGTAAATCATAGTATGGTATCTGTTGACAACACAAGATGTAAAGATATAAAATTTTGTAAATTTTGTCTTAAGCTTGTATCAAAATTTTCAACATCCTATCTGGAAAATTATGGTTAAAATGCGTTAGGCCTGAGGTGTCTGCTCAGAATAGCAGTTTTTTCCTGCTCCTTCCAGACCTCAGCCAGGACTTAGATTGAAATGCAAATGAAAGAAGCCTGCAAGATCAGTAGGAGACTGATATGAGGCTTAAGGAAAAAAAAAAGTAAATAGTATGGTATTTACTAATTACTGGTCAGTTATTTTTTCTAGGACTCTTATTTTTTTCCTTAGATCCTTTAATTTTTCTAACTCATAATTTTGATCCTACAGACCTAGGTTAATGTTTTTCTGATCAGTTCTATCTTTGACCAACTGTGGAGTTTTTAAAACATGGCAATGGAGATTTCACCTGCTAAAAGCTACAAGGCCTTTACTATTATTATGTGTGCACACTTTTGTTATTTGTTGTATGTCTATATATATATATATATATTCTTAATCATATATATGATACAGAAATTAACATATATAAGGAGCGCTCATAATAAAAAAAGCACTCATA